>NC_041397.2:186405167-186567667 GCF_900747795.2 Erpetoichthys calabaricus | reverse complement strand
GGCAGAAACAACAGTTCATCACTAGGCCTTCTTACATACAATTTTGGATCACCACTTATCTTAACCTGCACATCTTCATGGTGTAGAAGGAAAGCTCACACAGACATTGGGAGAACATGCATTCTCTAAATTGAAACAACTGAGAAACATGCTCAAAACTAGAACACTGGATTATTGCAGAAATGCCACTACATACTGCTCCAGCTTGCCAGCTACATTAAGTAATATTTTACTGAAGTAGTGTCAATAATTAAATGAGGCCTAAACAATTTTTCTTTCTGTACTACTGTTATTTTATTCTTGCATAAAATGGTACAATCTTCATTTTTAACAAATGATAATTAGCACTAACAATCAAATTTTTCTATAAATAGACAGATTATTTTAACATTTCATTATTTTAACATTTTATAATTAAGTCAATTACCGGCATATATTACTATTCCTATAGCTTCTTCTGTATTTCGTATAGTGCATCCCCTGAGCAAAATGTTATCCTTGGACAGCCCATCTCTTCTTCCATTTTTATGCACACTACAAAGAAGTAGAGAAGAAACAAATTTCTATAGTGAAGCAATTCACAATTCAGAAGTACAGTCTCTCTGTCCTTGCCTTTCTGGTATACCTAGGGCCACAAAATACTTTGGAACTGTAACTTAAATTCAAAACTTTGGTGGATGGATTTTTCACTTTACAGGTTTCACTATACTATAGTGTTAATATCAATTATGTATCTCAGTTCCACATTAATGGACAGGTAGAAGAGAATAAATAACTATATACACTTTTCCCAAAAGAATATTACGGGCTCTGCAGAAAAAAAAAACAAATAATACTTTGTCAGTCTAGCATGTCTCAGTAGAATCTTAAAAGTCAAAAATTAGCTGTGTTCAACTCTTCACTCAGCATCAAATTAATACAAACAAAACCTAAACAAAGACTCAATGAAGAGACCCACATTCTATCCTAGACTTTTTGTTAGTAAATCTGGGTATAAATCATATACAAATTTTGAAATGCATATTTTACTAATAGAATGGCTTGGAATATAAAAGAACAACAGATTCTGTCAAGTATAAAATATGAAAAAGCAAACCGAGCAGACATTTACTTCTGTGGCAACAATAAATCTTAAATATTACTAAACATCACATTCAAATGAATAATTTACTGCATAAAAACACACTTATAAAATTAATTTGTATATGTATTCTATAAAATAATGACATAACTAACTTGAAACATTTGAAAAATTAAACAGCATAACTTGGATTAAATCGGAGACAAATAATTTCAGAATCAAGAATACCAATACTGTGGTCAAGTGGCTTTGTAACATCTAATAAGTGAGCTCTATGGCATTTACTTGATGTGAATTTTTTTCTTTCTTCAATTCAGTATTACATTTTTAAATCTTAAATATGGTCAAGTTCCTAAAACTTTACTGTGCATGCATTTTTCTTTCTGTAATACAGGTAAGTGATTCTCACAATCTGTTACTTGGAAATTCACATTTACAAGGTGTGAACAATTACATAAAAACCGTCTATCTTAGTATCACCTTTATTACAAGTGTTAACAGTGACTGAAGTATTTGACTGTAAAGTACCCAATCATTTTCCCCAATCTGTGCAGCCTCTCTGGCTAAATAAGCTGTCACTAAAAAAGCCATTTTTATCATTAATTTTGTGTGAAACAAAGGATCATCCCTAACTTTAACGTGGCCCAAATGCAACTAATTAAAAAAGTTGATGATTATAATCAATATATTGTTATCTGCTTATATACACACACACACACCCACACACGTAAAATATGTATATATGCTTTGTAAAAAGAACAACTTTGAATAAATGGCATTATCCTCCACATAATCTCAGGTGCACAGCTATGCGGTTTTCCTTGGCCAACAAAACAGGAGATGCCTATCGTTTTGATAACAGCCAATGACTGTACAAGCCCAAAGTCAATGTGCTTCTAAACCAAAAATGTAAGTGTCATTTCATCCAGTTTGTGGAAAATAACTGTCTAATTCACTATTGTGAAGACATTGGCATGCTTCAATTCACACTTGCTCTTGCATTGTTCTCGAACTGGCTCATGCATCAGTCCATTTCCATAAGCTGTCCTTCGAAGTGTGTATGGGAATATGAAACTATCCAGCCTCAATAAATATGTGAAATTCTGCTCCTTTATCTTCTCAGTATCTAAATTGCTACTGAATTTTACTTACCTTTTCCCTGAAATCAGGAAACCAAACACAAACTCTCACATATGATGCATACCATGTCTGGAGCATCTTTATTTTGGCTGCCTGCTAGCCTCCCCGAGCCAAACATTTTAACATCTATATATATATTTCACTAAGCCACCGACAAGTAGACACCCATGGAAAGCACGCAAGACAGCCATGCCCACCAACTCTAAGACCATTGGATACGACGACAACTCGCAGAGCCACGCCCACCAACTCGGACGTGACGCCTCGGAAAACACGCCATTTATGTTCGTCTGTGCTGCAGTCCACATGCACCTCTGAGCCACGTTGACTTTTCGGTTACGACGCACGACCGCGTGCACCATTGCAAACTGTTTTACACGCTATATACAGCAATTCGCATCCGTGACAAACATGCGTCTTCTTAGATGGTCCTGCAGGAACACGGAAAACGTTTTCCTGCCCACCAACACTCTTTATTCCCTGGCCCGCGTCCACCCTCGCTCTCTAGGCATTCACACTGCCTGCTCATGTGCCTGGACGCAACAACTCACCGACCACCCCGTAAGTCGCTTTCGTCTGTGCTAGGAGTCCACATGCACCTCTGAGCCACGTTGACTTTTCATTATTCTTTTCAGTTACGACACCAGACCGCGTTCACCATCGAAAACCATGGGAAAGGATCACCGAAGCCCCCGCCCAGAAACTCTACCCCTCCTCCCACGTGATAGGGAACGCACCTCAGAACACTGCCCGCCAACTCAAACAGCTCATCAAACACATACTCACTCGTTTTGGTCTGTGCTGCGGTCCAAATCCAGCTGTGAGCCACGTTGACTGTTCATTTGCCCTCCATGGCTACCGCTTCAAATGTATTTCATGGAAACAACACTTCTTTCAATGTTATAGAAATTCCTGCATCAGGTAACTGTTTGTTTCTATCAGTCGGGTTTTTCTGGAAAAATTTCATTGACGAAACTGTTGCTCTCAAACTTCGCAACATGGCTGTTGGCTTTGTTTGCCAATATTGGGATAACTTCGGCGACATGGTGTCCGTTGTTGTTAGTCACAGAGGCATTGTTATACAGTCTGCTTAACAATACGCTGACTACATGAATACGTCCGGAGTCTACGTCCTCATGCCTCTCCTCGAGTTTATAATCCGGCCCAACGTCTCTCCATATCCCGGCTCTTTAGCGGTCCTTTGGATCATGGGCATTACGAGGTTCTCATGCCTCTCAAATACACACGTGATAACCTTCTGGTGACATCTTTTGATGCTGTCGGTATGTGCACAAAGGGTGCACACCCACTTGCTCGTCACACTAATGTGACGTCACCTGCCCACTCTTCTCTTCCTGAAAAACATTTAAAGACACACTCCCCTGAACACACGCATTCCACACATGACTTTCAATGCACCTTTTGTTCCAAAAGCTTCAGAGTACAGAGATATCTGAACGCACATTTAAAGAAACACAACACTAACCAAATGATGCAATGTGAACATTGCCAGCAATGCTTCAAAACAACTTGCGTTCTCAAGAAACACTTACGAACTCATTCCACTCTCACCTTCAATTGCACATTTTGTAACGAGGACTTCACAGGTGAGATGGATCTCCACAACCACATACAGATCCATTCAACACAAAAATTTGTATGCACACTTTGCGACAAACACTTTCACGCACGCAGATACCTTACTAACCATCTCAAAACACATTCCCTGATGAATTCTTTTCAGTGTCAACACTGCCCCAAAACCTTCACACGCCAGAAATCTCTCAAAGCACATTTAAACACACACTCCACTGAACAAACGCATTCCAAACAGATCTTTCAATGCACGATTTGTTCAAAAAAAACGTTCCGAGTGCAGAGATATCTCAACATGCATTTAAAAACACACTACACTGAACGAATTATGCAATGTGAACATTGCCAGCAATGCTTCGAAACAACTCATTGCAATTCCCTTCAGTGTCAACACAGCACTAAATCGTTCATGCACAAACATCGCATTCAGTTTTCTGCAGCTTTTCAAGAAGATACCGCCATTCATGTCCAAGAACATAACATTGGCCTACCTACCGCACTATGTGCTTCTTGCAATGCTCTTCATTGGCCAGCAGAGGTCAACAAATCCAGACATTACACTAAGTGTTGTCATGCCGGCAAGGTGTCTTTGCCACCGCTATCCAATCCACCTCTTTTTTTTAGAAGACATCTTGACTGGCAAGAACCCGCTGTCCCGAAATTACTGTGATCATATCAGGGAATACAACTCTGCTTTAGCTTTCGCATCAATGGGCGCACACATCGCTCAACCATCTGGACAAGGACCGTATGCTTTCAGAATCCACGGTCAAATTTATCACCAGGTCTATCCTTTATATACCAATCTTGACACATCACCACAATATGGTCAGCTATATATCTTCGATTCTGCTGAGGCTACCAGTCAATGTTTGCAAAAGGAATGTAATAGCGCTTGCAGTGACATTTTGTTGCTTCAACTAGACAACATGATACGACAGGTTAATCCCTTTGCAAAGTCTTACATGCAAATGCATGACATTATCGCTCACGGTAACCCTGTTACTGCTGTACGAATGGTGTTCATGGAAAATCCAAGTCTGGTTATGAGAAGGTATAACGCCCCGTCCTGTCAAACTGATGTTGCTGCTATCTTTGTAGGTGAAGACGGGGAACCTCCTGCACAACGCGACATTTACATATATCCAAGGGGAGATGCTTGCAAGCGTATCTCTGTTCTCAATATGAACTGTGACCCCATGGTTTATCCACTGCTATTCCCTTACGGAGATCCAGGCTGGCACATACAATTGACCCATGTTGAGGAAAAGCGAACCGCGAAAAGAACGCTAGTCACACAGCTCCAATTTTATGCTTTCAGGCTTGCCATGAGATCTTCATTTACTGCATGCGTGCTACACTGAATGGATCAACGTGTGCCTACCCGGCGCAGAGAGGTGTGGGTAAGCCGTTGAACCCCATTCGTGCTGGAAACCGGGTCTTGCAATTGTTCCCCACGAACGAGGAATTCCCAGTAAGTGCGGGTCATACGCTCGCACTGATTACGTCCCTGCCCTTTGTACACACCCCCCCCTTGCTACTACCATGGTTGGGTGACTTGGTGGGTTATTTATATATAGAAAAGCAACCAGAACCGCAAAGAACAATGAAAAGTCTACGTGACTCACAGGTGCATGTGGACTGTGCAAAGACGAAAACGACTCAGATGACGAGTTGGAGGTGGGCACATGAGCAGGCAGTGCATACTGAACGAGAAATCAGCAGACTAGCATGACGGAGGGGGCGGAATGGGCGTCCTTCCCCTCTCCTCCCGTTCCGCCCTCCGCGCCGTCCACCCCCGTCCCTCGCTCTGGGAGGAGAAGGCGTAACGTCGGTCCTCCAGTTTTCAGTCACGGACAATTGTATGTTAGTTCGTACTGTGATTTGTTACAATGTTACTTTTCTTGGTGGTTTATTAAATTACGGATTTTTCAAATGTTAATTTTTTCCCTGTGCTTAAAAATCATTAAAAAAGCGGCCTGATTATGCAGCGTATGGTACGCTGCGGGTTGGCTAGTTCATTATTATTTAATAAACTGTCTTTTGCTTCCTAGGTATGGTGAAGGCTATCTAACGCATAAAATCCAATTTCTGAGCTTTACTTTTCCTTTTTAGACATACTGCTCATGTACTGTACTTGCTGTGTTTTGCCCTAATTATCCCTTACTTCCAACATACAATTCATACAGAGCTTTATTAATATATATATATATAAATAAATAAATAAATATATAAATATATAAATAAATAAATATATATATATATTAAATACTGTTCTACTTGATGCTTAACTGAAAAGGAAAGCATTTGCCTGTAACATCGCAAATTAGCCCCTATAGCACAGTGCAATTAGCACAACTAATAGAGTGATACAGCCTTTATAAAGAGAAAGCAATAGTATTTAATTTATGGGATCACAAATATTTCATCTCATTATTACTGCTGTAAGAAAAACTATTTATCCATATTATACTGTTTAAGGCACATTAGAGTCTCTATGCCACACTACACAGATGGTGTGTACTATCAAATAGTGTAACCATAATATACTACATATTAACACAGATAAGGTATTGTTTATCTAATTTTCAAAATCTCTCTTTACAAATTGGAGTTCTGGGATCAATTTATAGTTAAAAAATGCAACTTATCTGCATTTGCAGTACTTCGTCATTTTTCCATATATATAGCTAATAATTACAGTACACCCCCTAAATTCACGGGGGTTACGTTCCTAGACCACCCGCGAATTGTGAAAATACGCGATTTTTGGATGTGGTTAAAAAATACCTTTCAAATGCCTATTTTTATAGTTTCAACCCTAAATACAGTATGCCCCCAAAGCACTTTAATTTCATTGCAAACTCAGCTTAAAACATTAATACATTACCTAAAAAATTACCTTAATACATTACCTAAAAACAGAATGTAAAGGTAAACCCGTATACTGTACAGTACTGTACTGTTATGTCTCCCACGGTGCTAGAATGTAAAATACCAATGTTACATCTATACGTACTGTAATTCATGCAAGTGCATTTTCTTTGGTATGCGCTGTAGTTTTCTTTGTTATAAGTACAGTAAATACATAATAATTTCATTTAATTTAAATACAGTAAAATGTACGGGTACTACCCAATGATGAATGATATTGATGATGACGATGAATTAGCTGTGCAGTACAATGCAGAGGATTTACATCTCCTTGCGTGGCGCCTCTTCTTCAGGCACTTCAGGAGGAGTCGTATCTTTGCACGGGTCTTCTTCTGGTGGGGTTTCGTACTAGCTTTTCTTTATAGGTTTCAGGAACATTGTGATAGGAAGTTGCTACATTGTCTCCTGTAGCAAACTGCTGGTACAATTTCCGTGCTTTCTCACGGATGATATTACCATCCAAGGGGATGTTCTTCCTGCAGTCGGTGATCCACAGTGCCAAGGCAGATTCCATCCTGACGATATTTTTATTCCTTACAGTTGTTACCTTTTTGGCACTATCACAGAAACTTACGGATACGGTACTGCAGATCGCTGCTTCGTTCTTCTTCATGTAACATACGGTGCTTTCATTAATGTCGTAGTGGCACGCTACTGCAGCATAACTTTTTAGTTCCCGGAGCAAATCCAGTAGTTCAACCTTCTCCTGGTGGGTTTTAAACTTCTTCTGGCACTTAGGCTCAGTTCCAGAAGCCTTAGAAGGTGCAGGGTGATTCGACAGCATTGTGTGCGTTTAAGAATAACAAAACAACAACAAAATAGAAAACACGATGACACTCAGCTGGAGACGCGTCACAAAGCAGCAGTCAATCATCAGCAAGGAGAAATGAATAACGCTCTCGGATTGGCTACTTTCACCATCCCAAACCGCGGTGGTAAACCCACTCACCTGGAGACGCGTCACAAAGCAGCAGTCAATCATCAGCAAGGAGAAATGAACAACGCTCTCGGATTGGCTACTTTCACCATCCCAAACCGCGTTTCCCTCAGCGGTTGCTTCCTGTTATCTCTACAGCATAGTATTGCCACGAAAAAATCCATAAAAAATTGCGGAGAATATTTGCGTTTGCCGCTAACAATTAATAGTTAGGTTCTAAGAAATAATCCGCGAATGATTGAGTCCTCAAACCCTGAACCGCGACTTCACGGGGGTCTAATGTATATTGGTTTTAAATACCTATCCTATCTAAATGAATCACTATGGATTACAAAACAGATGGTAGGAGTAACATGGTGCCCTCCGTGGCAGACGTGTTTGCTCGCTCCACTCCCATGCCGTTTTTTGCTTTATGTTTTTGTTTATCGCCTTCTCTACAGCACACAAATGCTTTGCACTACTATCATACCGCAGACAGGCATTGCTGGACATTGCTAACTCACACAGTCCCCTGGAATCTACTCGATTTATACAATCTGAGCTACAGTTCATTGTTCAGTCCCGCAACCAACACCACAACCACACCCAGGAACAACCCGTATCACTGAGCTCGAGTGACCAAGCTGACTACAGGAGAGTGCTCCGGAGATGGCGACGCAAGTGGGGAGGGGTCCATGCTAGGTTGAAAGCCCGCACTAGCCGACCACTGCTACCCAGCCTCTTGCTAGCCAACATGCGGTCTCTGAAAACAAACTGGATGAACTAAGAGCCAAGATTACAGCACAGAGGAAAATAAGAGAGTGCTGTGTTCTAATTTTCATTGAGGCCTGGCTTTCGGACAAAGTCCCAGAATGCACCGTTCAGCTACAGACTCACTCCGTGCACTGAGGAAATTGCACCGCAGCCTCCAGTAAGGTGAAGGGGGGGTGGTTTGGGGGTGTGGGTTTATTAACAACTCGTGGTGTGGAGATGTACAGACTGTTTATAAGCACTGCTCACAAGATGGGGAGTTTTTACTGCTGAAATGCCGACCCTATTATCTACCGAGGGAATCCATTGCTGTGTTCTTGGCCACTGTTTACATCCCTCCGCGAGTTAACTCCACTGCAGCGCTCGGCAAACTCCATGACATCATCAGCGCCTTAGAGATGGCTCATCTCAATGCTGTTTTTATCGCAGCTGGCGACTTAATTCAGTGCAAATTACGGACTGTACCTCCTAAATACCACCAACACGTGAACATTCCCACCTGTGAGAAGAACACGCTGGATCATGTTTACAGCAACATACGCGGTGCATACAGAGCTGTACCCCGCCCCCACTTCGGACAATCTGACCACATCTCTCTGTTCCTGTACCCAGCCTACAGACAAACAAACCCTATTATTAAGTAAGTTAAACTTTGGACCCCAGAGACTGAGAGCACCCTGCAGGACTGTTTTGCTCAGAAAGACTGAGATGTGCTTAGGGTTGCAGCCACTCTAGAGGACTCTATCAGCATTCAGGACTTTGCTGAGTAGTGACTGGGTGCATTAGCACCTGTATTGACAACATCGTGCCCACAATACCAATCAGGAAGTTCCCCAACCAGAAGCCCTGGATAAACAGTCAGGTACGCCACATGCTGCATGCCTGCTCTCTTTTGCATTTAGATCAGGCACTGAGACTGAGTACAAAGCTGCGAAGTACGGACTAAGAAAAGCCATCACAGGTACGGACTAAGAAAAGCCATCACAGCAGCCGAGAGGCAGTACAGAGAGAAGCTGGAGGGCTTCTATTCTACTGCTGACTCTGGAAGTATGTGGCAGGACCTTCAGCACATCACAGACTACTGGACCACCACCAGCACAATCCACTCCAGAGACAGTCTGCCAGATGATCCCAACACTTTCTACACCCGCTTTGAGACATCCAGTAACAGCACAGAGTGGAGGCACACCTGGACCACCCCTCCCCTCTCCCAATGGTCCCTTCAGTTCAGGTACACAAAGCACTAAGAAAAATCAACCCCTGTAAGGCAGCAGGACCAGACAATATTACTGGGCGGGCTCACAGAGCATGTACCAACGAGCTGGTTGATGTTCTCTGCTCCATCTTCAACCTTTCCCTCAGTCAGAGCACCGTTCCATCCTGCTTTAAGACTACAATCATCTTGCTAAAAAAAAGTCCACCCACCTGCCTGAATGGCTACAGGCCGGTAGCACTCACTCCAATCATTGTTAAGTGTTTTGAGAGAGTGGTGCTGGCCCACATTCAGAGCAGCATACCAGACCCCCTGGACCCCATGCAGTATGCCTACCGGCCCATCGTGGCTGCACTCTTCCCTCTCCCATCTGGAGAACAAAGACTCCTACATCAGGATGCTCTTTGTTGACTTCAGCTCCGCCTTTAACACGGTTATCCCCCATAAACTGTCTGCTCTTGGCCTGCACCCCAATCTCTGTCACTGGCTCCTAGACTTTCTGCCTGTCAGGTCCCAGTCTGTCAACAGGATTTCAGCCACCATTATCACAAACACAGGCACCCCAGAGGGATGCGTCCTCAGCCCCATCCTTTACACCCTGTTCACCCACGACTGTGTTGCCTCCCATAAAGATAACATCATTCTAAAGTTTGCAGACGACACCGCAATGATAGGACGCATCACTGGTGGGGATGAGGTGGCCTACAGGAAGGAGGTGGACAGTCTGGTGTCATGGTGTGAGGACAACAACCTCACCCTCAACACAGACAAGATGAAGGAGATGATAGTGGACATGAGGAAGGAGAGGAGACCTCACCAGCCACTGTTCAGTCGAGGGCTTGAAGTGGAGAGGGTGAGCAGCATTAAATACCTGGGCGTCTCCATCAGTGAGGACCTCACTTGGACACTTAACACCATACAGCTGGTCAAGAGGGCTCAACAGCGGCTGTACTTTCTGAGGAGGCTGAGGAAGTTTGGTATGTAGACTAAGATCCTTGGCAACTTTTACAGCTGCATTGTTGAGAGCATCTTGACTAGCTGCATCACCGTGTAGTGTGGCAACACTACTGCTATGGACCACAAACGCCTGCAGAGAGTGGTAAAGACTGCTGAGAAGATCACCAGGACCCCACTGCCCTCTCTGCAGAGCATCTACAACTGCAGAGTCTGCAGGAGAGCTGCTTCGATCCTCGGGGACCCCACCCACCCCCAACACGAACTGTTCACACTGCTACCCTCAGGCAGGAGGTATATAAGCATGAAATGCAGGACTTCCAGGCTAAATAACTATTTCTTTCCCAAGGCCATTAGACTCCTAAATAACTGACTGGAGTTTATAACTATGGTTCACCTCATTCCATCTACCTCACACAACTGTATTTGACTTGTCCATCACACTACCTGCACAACTACACTTTATACTTCTATTCTGTTTTTATACTTTATGTTGCCTCTCTTACTTATCTATATGCTACTTATTATTTATGTTTATCTTTATATATTCGTTTTGTCATTTGGTGTGGACAGCAAAGAAAGAATTTAATTGTACAGGGAAACGTGTTTCCTTACTGTGCACATGACAATAAACTTTGAACTTGAAGCTCACAGGCTACATAGTGCATCATGCATCACATGGGTAACAAGCATTACATTTAATGTTTCACCAGCAACTGCTTGTCCATTTTCTCATCTATAAACTACAAAATGACTCATCAGATCTTCATATTTGAGGATCTGGACAAATGGTGTTCTTTTAAAGGTTGGAAGATTGAATAATTTTGGTTATTAGTGATTCAATTTATTTAATGTAGGTTGAGTGTTTTTGTGTCTCACAGATATTAGGGAAAGCACTTTCGCAGGCATAAAGTGATTTTTTTAAGACCAAATAAGCTTTGGCACCATGTGGCAGTAATGTAATAAGTACTTCTGCAACAAACCATTTTGCATGAACCACAGGGTGCACTCTTTAGTATCCTGGCAACTATATGCTAACAGGAGGCAACAGGCATCTGGATTTCATCAAAAAACAAACTGTGTTATTACCTTATGATTTATAACTAAAGAAAGTAAACTACACAAACTTATTAGAAGATAAACGAAAGTGCCATATACATGCTGTATCCCTTACACTCTGTATATCCAGAGATAATCCACTAGAGTACCCTTTGCTGTTTGTATAACAGTCAAAAGCATTAAGCTGCATGCTAAAGATGTTTTTATGATACATTCAAATAATTCATTCATTAAGCTCCAGAGAGGACACCAACAAAATTTACAGCTATACTAACAAAGAAAAAACTAAAAAAAAAAAAAATGACATAAGTTCAAGGCAGGTTCAGACTATCAGCATTAAAATGCATTAACAAATAATACTTGTTTTGCCAATTTTTGTATTGTTTGGTGAGCCTGTGCTCTTCTTCTACAAGTAAGCCCGCGATTCTCTAGAGAATCGAAAATCCAAGAATGGCAATCAGTTTCTGTTCCGTCCGATATTTGGATGGATGACATATCATGGAGGGTGGGTGCGTCTGGGGAAATGTCATTTAATTAAATAAGCATATCTGTACTAAAGCCAGCGACTGCTGGCAGAGTGGAGCACAGCAAGTTTAGTTTACAGGTTGTGGTGTTTGTGTGCCAGCCACTGAGTTTGGGAAGCCGCTGGGTTTGAGTCTGTGACTGTTATGTGATCTATATTACTGGCACAGTGGATTAGAGCAAGTGTAGTAGTGTACAGGTTGTGTTGTTTGGGCGCCACCTACTGACTCTGGGAAGCCGCTGCGTTTGATTCTGGGGTGTGCGCCACGGCGCAGTACGTATGCGCCTCGGTGGGAAGCCGCTGCGTGATGAAATATCATGGAGGGTGGGTGCGTCCTGGGACAGTTCATTTCAACGCGCTTCTGTTATTGTTTTTCTTCATGCAGTCTCGTTTTTGTTTTTTTATGGCTGTGTCATCATATATGTGGTGGTGTGGGCGGTTGCGTCCGGGCGGCTGTACAACCTGGCGTGCACGCTTTACCTCAGGTTTAGTTCACAGGTCGTAGGCATGGTAAAGTTTCCATTTAATTAGTTTACAGGTTGTGTTGTTTGGACGCCACCTACTGACTCTGGGAAGCCGCTGCATTTGACTCTGGGGCGCCATGCCGCAGTGCGCATGCGCTTCGGTGCGTCCGCCGTGCATAAATTTTCTGTCGTTTAGTAATATAGATAGTGAATAAAGCATTCTTGTGAACAAGTGAGAACTATTGCAATTTTACAGAGAATATCACTAGTACAGAAGGTGTACCATTTAAATCAAATAAAGCACTATATAGATAAACCTTCAATAACACAACCAATCAAATAAAGCACTATATAGATAAACCTTCAATAACACAACCAATCAATATATAAAAAAAAAAAATTATAATAAATTTGTTTTGTGACTTGTAAAGCTTAACATAGTGCAATGTATTACAATTATCTCTTGTAAAGCTACATTTTAATCATCAGAGCCAAAGCTATTGCAATATATAAATAATTTATTAATACTATGCAGTGATTTCTCCAGGGCCAAGACAGCTGTTTTGCATATCATTCCTGGCTGAAAAGTAACACTACAGTAGTAACCAAATGATGATACATTGTATCAGGCTTAGTGCACCTATCATATATGACAATGCATCTGAAATTAACTATTGTTTATATGGGACTGTGGACCTTTGATCTATATTTTATAGGAAATTTCACGATCTGTGGTATCTTTGAAATATTAAAACCCATCTATTGTTGTTGTGATTTTCTAGTCACTTAGCTCTTATTTGTTAACAATATTCTTTTCTGCTGTCTGAAACTTACACAACCAAGTCACCTGGTTGCTATTTGATATATATAGTATGTATGAGTAAAATGCTGCAATACCTATTGCTGTATACCAAAACAGTAGCTTTTACAATTGTGAAAGATTTGAGATCACCACACAATCCTTGTGATAAAAGTTTTGCTATGTAAACTAATACTGTATATTATTGGCAACCTCTGGTTCTTGACTAGATGCTGGCTATTCTGGGTTGATAGCATACAGGGAAATCTGCTGTACAATTAACTCCATCTTCTGCTGCTCCATGCAGAGCTAAACAGCACACCGCTACATATATTTTTTAATTTAAAAGTGACATCTCAGTTAATGAGAGATTCTGTAGTGCTTAGCATTAAAGAGCAATACCCAAAGACTGTAGAAAACACTTAACATTACATTTGTTGTATCCGTATCCAATATTGCAGAAGACAAAAACTCAACGGTTTCTGTGCTCTGAACAATGTCCTTTAAAAGTGTAGTTCATGGACTGCAATGTAATAAAAACAGTTCTCCACAAAATTAGGAAAATTAAGGCAACTTGCTTCTCAAACCAGAAATATGCCTCTGGGTTTCTCCTTGAATGTCCACCATTTCGTGCCTGACCAGGGAAAGATTTATTTTTTGATTATCTGTAGTACTAGGGTGTTGTACCGTGTTAGCCATTATGAATGTAGAGAAAAGCCAAGCAAAATGACACATTTTATTGGCTAACTAAAAAGATTACAATATGCAAGCTTTAGAGGCAACTCAGGCTCCTTCTTCAGGCTGTATCTTGCCTGAAGAAGGGGCCTGAGTTGCCTCTAAAGCTTGCATATTGTAATCTTTTTAGTTAGCCAATAAAAGGTGTCATTTTGCTTCGCTTTTTTGATTATGTAAGGCACTTGTTCAGGTTTTTCAAAAAAAAAGAGACAACAGAAGTATCTGAAAGAGGTTGAGTAGATAGAAAGGGGAATGTTGGAGGAGATTTGCTTCTTTAAAATTTTGATGTGAATGTGGCTTTAAGAATACTGCAGATGGGAAATGACATTATAACAACTGCTGTGTGAACCACTATTTTTTTAACCTGTGCACTTGTTCAGCTTACTAAATGTAATCTGCTGAATATGTAAGTTATTTTTTCATACTTCTATTTTGAGGGCCTGGTCTGACCACCTGATTTACTATTCAAATCTCTACAAGAATCTAAGCAGGTAGAAAGGGATATGTTGGGACAGTTTTGCTTCTTAGACATTTTGATGTGAAAGTGAGTGTAGCTTTTACATAACTGCAGAGGGAAACAGCATCATAGCAAGTGCAACTGGTGTGTGTACTGCTATTTTTTTAACCTATGGACTTGTTCAACTGGCCATAATATTAAAGGGCCCAGAAAAACAATTAAGTATTGTCAGATGGCCAGTACCTACAAACAAAGGCACATGTATTGTACAAAACATATTTAGAATGAAAACACCAAACCCATACTTATGTTGTTGTAGATATTAAAAGCAGCAAAATAGTTGTTTTGATGAGAACTGAAAATTCAGACAATAATTCATAATGATGAGAACTTGGTGAATATTCCAGGCAGTGTGGTGTAGTGGTTAAGACTTTGGACTTCAAACCCTGAGGTTGTGGGTTCAAATTCCGCTACTGACACCGTGTGACCATCATCATGATTCTTGATCTGCCTATGCTCCAATTGGAAAACCTAAAGAAATGTAACCAATTGTATCATAAATGTTGTAAGCTGCCTTGAATAAAGGCGTCAGCCAAATAAATATATGTAAATGAATATGTGTTGTTGTACAGCTTGCTGTTTGTAGTAGGGATTGAGGAGTATGATTAAGCCCTATGACATTCTTGTAAGACTTTATCTGGGGTACTGTGTGCACTTTTGGTCTTCATATTGCAAAAACAAAACAAAAAACTCACACTCATACATAGCAGATGTACAGAAAAGAGCAACTAGGCTAACTCTAGGACTGAAGGAAAGCTTAGAGAAAAGGCTTATGTAGATAAAACATTTTAGTTTAAGCAAACATGGAAACTTTGCAGATTTTGCAAAAACATTACAATTTGGTTTCCCCCACACACAGAACCACAGACACATGGAGTAAGTAGTTACCTAGTAATGTGGAAATGATTACTATTATTGGGACCTTAAAAAACTTTTCTTGATGTCATTTTAGAGATATTACGGTGAATAGGATTGATGGCTTTTGTTGGACTAAATTGCCTGATCTTATTAAAATTTTGTTTACTGGGTAAAAATGGCATGGTCTTCTTCTTCCTGTCTAAATTTGCTCCATGTGAGTGTAACTGTATCTATGTCTGTGTGTGTGAGAGAGAATGTGTGGAGTGCAATGTACTGGTACCCACCTAGGGCTGTTTTATGTATAATACCCAATGCTACTAAGATACTACCATAACTTTGAATTTAAGTGGGTTTGAAAAGTATCTCAAAGCCATAAGTGCAAGTTTAATTAACAGCTGGTGATTTAAAAAGCCCTGGTTATGTGGTACAAAAAGAGAAACAAAATATTACTTTCTGGTTGGTGCCAGTGGCAACCAGTAAAGTGATCAGTGAACAGCATTTTAGCATGATTAAGAAGATCACGTTCCTGGGAAAGATGAAGGCACAGAACAGCATATAATGGAAAAACTGAAAGATAACAAAATATATTACAGCAAGCAGGGGCTTCCTCACATTAACTGTTTTGTGAAACTATACTTTAACTGTAGCAGGAGAAAGGATATTGGCTTCAAACTGAACAACAGAAAGACTTGCGTTCTCAATCAGTGGTACAATTTTATGTCTGAGGAAGCCTATTCATGTTTTTGTTAGATATAGTAAGATTGAGAGCCATCATAGGAATGAATAGTCAACATTTATATGACTTTTTATTCTGCCAGTAGTCTTCCCCATATATTAACATGGTGCTCTTACAGACTTGGTAATTGTAAGTTATTTTTCTTACATAAATGAGTTGGATGTGTGTGACCTGTCTGCTTTGAGGTATTATGTTAATTTGTGTGGGCATGATTATTGCATGAAAGTGTGTACTTATGTGTGATGGTCCAGATTGGCTTCACTTGGCAGCTTGAATCCAGAACTGTCAATAACAAAGCCGAGGATGTGCATGGAAAATGACGACACACACACAGTCAGCAAGAGTAGGTGCAGGTGCTCAAGTGCTTTTATTTAAAACTGTTCCAAAGTACAGTGCTCTTCATTCAATAAATAAATAAATACATAATCCATAAAATTATCAAAGTGGTTGTGTGGAAGTTAAAATCCAACAAACAATAAATAATCCTTTAAAACATGGACAAAATCCAACCAAACCAAAAACCAAATTGAGGTACAGTGCTTCTTCCTAAAACCAACAAGTACAATCATACTTTAAATCCTGCTTGAGTCCCTTCCTGCCAGTCGCAGAGTCTGCAGGGCCCAACAGCAAGCTGTGCTCTGTTCTACCGCCAGCCTTTCCTTGGCCTCTGGCGGAAGCCCACTCAAAGCCATTGGTTTCTCCTGCTCTTCGGAGTTGCCCCTCTGCTTCACCTCGAGCTCTGGCCATATGCTCCTCTTCTGGGCTTCACTTTCCTGACTGCCTATCTCCACTCTTTCTCACTCTTCTCGTGATCCTCTTTTAACCTCTAACTTTCTTTCCTTCTTTTAATGCTCCAATGTTCTCCCCAGTTTCAATGCGTAGCTTCCCTTTTATGTGGCAATTGAATGTAGGTGCTACAGTCACCTGCTCCAAGGTGTGAATGAAGCACTTGACCGGTCTGCTCACATTTGCACTTGAATTCATGCCCAGCCAAGTACCCCAATCAACTTTAGAGTGACAAGTGCACGTTCCCAAGTGCACCTGCAACCGCATTGAGTCTGAATGCTTCAGGACCTCTGATTATTTTTTTTTAAATGTGCAGTGCCACAAACCCCTCTCATCAAATTATAACATAGATAAATGATGAATCTGGTACCCAGGTTTTAATATTGTTGAGGTGCGGTTTCAATATTACTCTATGGGTCTATATATATTTATGTTTTTTCATTTTGATGATTTTTGTCTGTTCTAATCTGTTTGCATTACAGATTTACATAAATATTAATACATTTTTAACACTTCTCTTTTATGGTTATGGATTGCTTTTGAACAAGTTTATATTATGATATTCTTGATGGTATTATTTAAGTTATCATACTGTGATGACAATTGTCAATTCTTTATAAATGACACTGCAGAAGTGTGATAGCTTTTCAGATGAAAGGAACTTAGTTTGTACTAACTTCAAAATAAGGTCTGTTTGGAACAAGAAAGTAAACAAAAAGAAACAACTAAACTATAAAACTGGTTAAGACAAATGAAAGGGGCTACTAAATATTCTTTTTTTGAAAGGACTAGCAGAAATTCCAACTGGCATTACTACTGTTAGCTCATTAGGGTGCAAGCTGTAAACATCCACAGTTTGCCAAAAGTCAGATACAGCTCAGCTGCTGAAATCACTAAGTATCAAGGCTTAATTTCACTTGACTGGAAGACAAAGTGTACACCTTGGGTACACACGCAGTGCTGACAGACTGCTGAACATAAATTAGTCAAAATCTTTTCTAATAACTGTCTAAAATCATGGTGCCCAGAAAAAAACCTGTACATCGAAGTCTTTCTCTCTAGTGTTTGTTGATGCAGATGATGGGATTTCCCCATCTCTGCTCCAACAGCAGGCAGGCAGTTTAGCACCAAGCCACAATGAAGCTATGCAGAGCTGCCTCCACTTGAAAAGCAAAAGACTACTTTTTCATACTTGGCCACTCTCATCAAGGATTATGAAAGCCTATTCAACTCAAAACAGGAAAAAATATTTGAATATAGTTGGTATTAAGACAAGAATCTGACAGATCTAAATAAATTATACTATTATTATCAAAACATTATTTTTTATTTAAATTGTATCTGTTTAAAGCATTTTGAGTTAATTTCCTTACAGAAACAAAAATGTAAAATAATTGAAAATAAAATAGCATATTAAAGAAAATAAAAAAAAAATAAAAAGCATTTAACACAGAGAAAAATGTGACTTACATGTAACCGCGAAACCTGTTCAGATCATTATTAGGCTTCTCACATTCAGTAATGCTGTTATACCTTATGGGATCAAACTCACAGTCCTGAAAACAGAATCAATGAAGAAAACCTTTAATATATCTCAACATTTTCATGTGCTTTATTTCCCCTTTACAAATACAATGCACTGTTTCCACTATATAAATTCCTATTCCTTAAATGAGAAACTTTATTTTGAATCTTTTTAAAAAAATGTTAACCACAGAAAAAGATTAATATGAAACACTATGAGATTGAAATAAATACTAATATAGAAATGAGCAATTTAGAAATAGTGAAAAATATGTCATATTAATAAAGAGTATATTTGCATTTAACACTAGAATCCTTGAAGCCTACACATGAAATGCATATATTTCAAATAACGATATACTGTATTATTTACCCTATACAACTTCAGGCACCTCACATGCAGACAAGAAGCCTTGGCTTGAGCTGGGAGAAGTTTTGCCCAAGTTGAGCTCTGTAAAGGCAGGGAATGGGACAGAAGGGTGCTTGCCATTTGTGCTGATCGACATTTACAAAACAAATGACATTGATGGAGAGGTGTGAAGGAATTTAAGGTGGGCTGGGATTACGAGTTTTTTCATAAGATTCAGGGATTCTATTGTTTACCAAAGGCAGTTAACTGCAAGTAAAAAAAGCTACTGCCTTTTAAACAGATTAGACGCTAAAGAATACTTCACATTCTAAGTGGTTAATAAGCAAGTCAAACTGCATGTGACCATAAGAATGATCTAAACAAGACTGCTAAAGGAAAGCATATACCTTTTTTATTTTATATTTTTATCTTTTATTGAATTTATTAAACGCATATAACAATTTTAAAATCAAAACAACCCCCACCCATGAGAAAGAGAAGAAGGCCAACAACCAGAGCAAAACGGTTGAGAGTGGTAAAAACAGAAAGGAGTCTTTCCCCCCAATATAATAGGTCCTGCCAGATTTTTAAAAAGTTTTGAACAGATCCTCTTAAGTGAAAATATGATTTTTTCCAATTTCAAATAGTACAGAACATCAGTTACCCACTGACTTAAAAAGAGGTGGGTTAGGATTTTTCCAGTTGAGCAAGACAAGTCTACATGCTAGTAGTGAAGTAAAGGCAATTAGTTTGTCTGTCCTTCTCCACTTTAAGCCCGTCTGGGAGTACACTAAACACAGCTGTTAATGGAATTAGGAGTGATTGTGACGCAAAGGCTGTCTGATAGGCATTTAAAACATTTTGTCCAGAATGATGTTAATTTGGTACACATCCCAAACATGTGGCCCAGTGAAGCTGGGGCTCGATTGTAACATTTGTGGGTTGGATCTTGCCCTGGAAACATTTTGGACAATTCTAAACGAGACAGATGTGCTCGATAAAAGATTTTAAGTTGAATAATAGTTTGATCCATGCACATATGTTCGGGGCCAACCCCAAATTTATGCAAAGTGGTGAACAGATAATCCCATTCAACCATTCCAAATGCTTTTTCTGCATTCAAAGATAGTATGATATCCGGAGTGTTAGACTTTATGGGTGAATATGGCGTCAAAGATTGGAAGCCAAATGTCTACCTGTAATAAATCTGGTTTGGTCTTATGATATTACTGAAGGGAGCACTTTCTTAATTCCTCTAGCTAGGGCTTTGGTGAATACCTTAACATCATTATTCAGAAGTGAGATTGGTCTGTATGATGCACATTGTATTATGTATGTAATTAATGCTTGGTGAAAAGTTTGAGGTAGAATTTTTTTTTTGTCTCTGGCTTCTATAAATGTTGCTAATAAGATAAGAGCTAACTTAACTAAAAAAAATTATACTTATAGTAGTCTCTAAATGTATGTATTATATTTTTATGGCCAATGCTTCTATCTCCGTCTGTGTTGGTGATTACTAACACTGCATTGCAAACTTCCTGCTTATGGATTTGTTGCTCTAAGATCTTGTTAGCCTTCTCTCCGTGTTCATAGTAATGATGTCGCAATTTAAAAATTAGTTGTTCTGTTTGTTTAGTTGGCAAGAGGGTGAGTTCTGAATGCATAGCCTGTCTTTTCCTAAATAGTACCTTATTTGGAAACCTGGCATGTTCTTGATCTATTCTGGTAATTTCACTGATTAACTCTGATGCCTTCTTGATTTCCAGTTTATTTTTGTGGGAGAGATATGAGATAATCTGTCCTCTTACAAAAGCATTCAGAGGAAAGCATATACTGTACTATCTGCTGGCATTTTTACATTGTTAGGATCCCAGTTGTTATATTAGGCAAGCATGCATCTAGAATCTAAAAATAGCATTTTTACGGTAAGAACATACAACACCAGTACTAAAGCTAATTTCAATTAAATACAATGAAATTCACAATGAATTCTTATCTGAGTGGCAGTACCAGTTGTAATTCCTTATGAGAGCAAACAAGAATTATAATGATACAGAAACTACTAGAAAATCTTGTGGAAATTAACCGTGAAATTTTTATTTTTTACCTACATATCAAATGTAGTAGCTTACTATTCATTTATATCTGTATTATGTACAGTTGTACGTTTTTATTTAATTTTATTACATTATTTATCCTTTGTAATTTTAACCTTTTTCTTAACTTCTTGTAAACAGGTTTATCTCCTCTTTGGCCAACACATGGTGCAGCCCTCAGATTGTCCATGGTAGAAAAGAAGTAATAACCTCCAAAAAGAAGACAGCTCAGTTGCAAATGTGAAAAAAATGCCATAAATTGTATTAAGCGAGATTGTGATCTAGATGTTTGAAGTTTGAGACAGTAATGTTTCATTCATTTCTTTACAAGAAATTACAATGAGCAAGTATAAACGGCAATAAACTGAAAGTATACCAGGACAAATAAACAAGTGCTATCCCAACAGTTCCCACGTCTGTCTAATAAATTAAGATATTTGCTTTAAATATTTTACAGTCCTATGATTATGACACTAGACCTTACACCAATATATATTGTCACAGATTGAGGCCCTTGTCGTCTTCTTGAACCCTGTGACTCGACTCCAGACACCAGGTAAAAGTCCAAATATTACTTTTATTTAGACAATAATGTGCACAAAGCACCCTCCACTCCACAATATTCATAAATCAATAAACTAATCAATCCTCCACACTCCCAGACACTTCGCCACCTTTCCTCCCAGCTCAGCTCAGCGTACTGGTTTCCCAGAGTCCTTTATATAGTCCATGACCCGGAAGTGTTTCTCCCTTCTGTCCATGTGATCATGAACACTTCCAGGTCGGATAAAAAGCTCCTTTCTTCAACCCGGAAGCACGTCGTTGCCTCTTGTCATGTGATCATGACGCACCTCCGGGTTATAGGGCAAGTAAGAGTCCGGCAGCCTCCCCACAGCGACTCCTGGTGGTCCCCATGGTATCCAGCAGGGCTGTGCATATAAACTACAAAGTCCATGAGGCCCTGCTGGAATTCGGGGAACGTCCACGCTGTTGGGAGAGCTCCACCTGGCGGTGAGGGCCGGAATATTTAGCCGGCCACCCACCACAATATCCATCCCTGACTTTTACATTTTTGATGCTGCCTACTTTTGGGATATTGCTTGCAAGGCAGGAAACAGCTCCAGACAAAATGCTAACTCATCACAGGACATATACACACATACACAAACACATTCTTACTGAGCCAGTTTACAGTTACCAATTAACCTAATCTAGCAGGTGTTACCACAAACACGTGTATTAAGAGAAAACGCAGACAGACGAGGGGGAACATGTAAACTCCACAAAGAAAGTGACTAGTTAGAATTTAAAGCCTGGCCTTTAAGTAACATTACTATATGAAAATATTCTATATTCTATATAATATAAGGGCCAGAAATGAAAAAAAAACTATGATGGATTAATAGCACAACAGTAGTGTCACATTTTCATACTGTAAAAATACACTACAGGAAAATGGTGGGAGAGACATCTTAAGTGTGTTCAGAAAATCATTATACACACAAGGGGATGCAACATGGTTTATTGAGTTAAGTGACACATTAATACCTAGTGTAACCTCCCCATGCTGCAATATTGATCCGCACTCTGACATGTAAACAATCTTATAGATGACAAATGTTCTTCTTTGGAGTGTCACTACATGCCCTTTTGACCTGGAGGCACAAACGCTCAGAGATAATCATCAGTGGCTGGACATGGGAAACACACTTTCCATTCTAGCCCCCTACATGGCTCAACATGGGAGAGGTCCAGTGAGCATGCTGACCAAGGGAATTGGAAAACAGTCTCTAGAACATTAGGAGTTGCATAGGCAAAATGTAGGAAGACATATTCAGGCCAAAAGAACACATTCCCTATTTCACGCAGTAATGGGATCAGAATCAGCAGGATAATATCTGTGATGAAGGCAATGCTGGCCAATGTTTCTTACCAACAAAATGACACATGCAAGAACTTTAGATAACAGAACCCCACAATATGATCCCTGGCATAGTTCTTGTGTGTTACAAGCTAATAAATATACATAATGGACTTGACCACTCACCAAATCCCCATCAGGCACATGCACAACTTTCACTCATTCACCAGGAGAATCTGCTTCTTAAATAAAGGTGACAAAGAGCCATTGGCCTCACCAATCAGTCTGTACAAAGTACTACTGCAGGACTACATGCCATTAACAAGGAGTTAGTGCCATTTGTACCTGGGGAACACAACTAAAAAAGAAGAAGAAAATGATGATATGGTCCAAGTGGAGACTTCTGAGGTGTCTGCGGGTACCCTGCCCTTCCCAATGTTGCCAAACAGTGTACTGCAGACACAAATTCACTCTGCAATTTGAAGGAAGGACCATCCTGCTTCAGAAAGACCTGCTATAATAATACTCTGCTCACACTCTGTTAATTGTGAAAACTGTGCTCAGTGTTGTCTAGTAGGCACAAAGAACATTTTGCAGATTACTGCACAGCAAGTGGTAACACAAATGATGGTTCTTGAAACTGTATTACTGTATTCAAAAACTGGATGACTTCTGGAAAAGCTTTTCAGTTTCCATTAGTGTTTTGAATGTTTAAATACAATAATCTAAAATATCCCACTTAACTATGTAAAAATAATATGAGGTGCTGTATAAGATAATTTATTTGAGGTGGTGAGTTATACAGCAAGCATAATGAAATGTTCAATTAGTCTGGAAGCAGGTAAAGTTAAACAACTGCACCAAAAAGCATAAAATATGAAATTCAGCAATACATGACCATATGAAAGTTAACCCTCTTAAAATTCCAACATGCATTACTGATGGAGTAAAGCTGAAGAAACTGAAAGTCATAAATATAAAGATGAATCCTATTGGGCCTTCACATAATCAAATTCTGTACAAATAAATCAGCAAATATGAAGTATTTTCTCTTACTAAGTATAGTGGTGTAAACATTTTAAGAAACTTCTCTGGATGATAAACTTTTACTATTAGTCACATTTAGGTATGACTGTTTAATAAGGGGGCACCACAATCAGTGTTGCCAGGAAATATTTTAGGACACTGACAAAAAACATTATGAGATAGATTAGGAAAATTAATGGAACTTGTTCAAAATTTTCATCAGTCATAAAAAAAACAAACTACAAAAAATTAGAATTTTTTTTTTTAAGTTAAACCAAACTGACATGTCAGTAAGGGGTGGGTAGACTTTTGATAGGTTTGCAAACTATTTGTGAAGAAAAATTTCCCAGAATAAAAACACAAGAAAATGCATATGTAAACCATTTGGCCAAACATATTGAATTACCAAATACTCTTTCTGATCGTGTCTGCAAGCAAGTATAATCTGTAACTTGACTCAAATCATTAATGTATCCTAAAAACTTTACAGTCATTGTGTAATCAGCTTGTCTTACATGCTTGTTGTCTCTATTCTTTGAAGATACACTTTGGATGCCTGGGAACTACAAGAATACTTTCTGCTTGTACCAGGCTATGCTCCTCTCCCAAGACATTTTTTTCCACCCAGATCTATTCTGTGATATTGTCTAGTCAGTATGCTAGCTTGAAGTTTTCCTTTATGTGAACTAAATGTAAGACTAAGCTACTCTATTTTCATTTTACTATACATGCATAAACTAGCTGTAGTCATCTGTGTCCTAGGGGAATACACATGTAACACACACTGAGCCACTTTAGATTTGCAAGTCAATCTAATAGCACATTTGGAGTAGACCAATACCAAAATCATGAGACTCTGTAATATCCATAAAGTAGTATCCTCATCCAAGAATCTGAAATGAATCTAAGTTCAGTAAATGGGCAGTGCTACCCATTGTGCTGCTGTGTCAACCCTTGAGCATAACCATTTATCTAATAATAAAAAGTTATCTGCTTTTCTAATAAAATAATAAGCTATCATATAATACAACAGGACATGAATGTGTTATGCAACTACTATAAAGTAATATTTTAAGATTTAAAAAGGGTACCCTTACCAGGTCTGCAAAGCTTCTCACCACCTGCCGTTGCTTGAGGTTAGTCTCCCCATCCAGGGTAGCTGTTTCAATATAACACAAACGATCTGGGTCACTTGAAGACAAGAGCAGAACATCAGCAGGAATAATCTCATTGCAACGCAGTCGTACAAAATCCCCAACTTGGATCTCTTTCCAGTATTTCTCCAGGTACTTCTTTTGATTTCTGCAATTCACAAAACATAATTAAAAGCTTTCATAACATAGAACAACCTTTGGTTTCTTTCTTCACATAAGAAACTTTAATTACACCTTTAATTACACCTAAATGTCACTTAAGCACAGTTACCATGACAATGTGGATGAACTTATATTCTAAGGGAATTTACAAGGTGCAAAAACTTATAAATGCCACATTTATCATGTGTCTTACTGATCATAAAAAAGGCTTTCTACTATTGTGCCACAATACACATTTTCAGTTCAAGAAGTGGGATTACCAACAACTGAAACACTGTGAAATCAAGCACAATTTAAATAGTGTGTGCAAAATAGGATTTAATTATAATTCTTCTAGTCTATATTCCCACACCACCTTCTTTTTTGTGTCACTGATTACTTCCTTAATGAATAAAGGCCTGAAAAGAATTTTTTTTCTCAGGGCTGAAAAATTTGCCTAAAATTCAGATTTGAAAGTTCAAATTAAAAATAAATGCATGTTCAAATATACTGAGACCAAAGTTAAAAACTCTGGATGGTACATGTATGCTCCTGTATAAGCTGTATTGCAATAGAAAGGAAGCAATTAGTGTGCCTTTTTTTCTTTTTATTTACAATTATTATCAATAATATTTTTACCATTTTTCTTTTGCTCTCACAGTGCCCATAATGCATGAAGTGCTTATAACTTCATACATATATATGTGTATGCCCATGTCAAGCTTCACCGCTGATGACATCACAGCTACAGTCTTACTCACTACTGAGAGCAAGCATAGCATTTGATTGTATACAGTATGTAGTTATCAATTATTAATTCTTTAATAAAACTTAACAACTAAATGTAGATGAAAGACTCTTTAAAATATTTGTAAGAAATGTTGGATGCCATTACTATGATGATACTTTTTTCATATCAGTAGTTTAGTTTGTTGTTTGTAATTTTTCACCTCCATGGTGTGCTTTTATTTTGCACCTGCAGGGGCTAGCATAATTCAAGCAGAGGCTAATTTTTGGTTTGTGTAAAGCTAACTGAACAAAGGAATCTCTAACGAGTTTGTCCATAGGGTTGCTGATATAGCTTAATTTCAGAGGTTAGCAGACAGTGCTGAAAAGGTTTATGTCACAAATAATTTTCCAGCATCATTTCTGTGTCTCTTTAGGCAGCACTCAGCAGCACATTGTACGCTTCAAGCAAATAATATCTTTTTTTTTCTTTGTGGTGCTAGCAAGTCTTTTTTTCTTTGTGGTGCTAAGCAAGTCACATCATGTCCATTTGTTGATGAATAACAGTTATTCACCAATCAGAAGGCTTTGAACAGCAATTATGAAATGTGCTCAAAATTTTCATTCATCATTTGAATATCTGTTTTTGTCTTCAAGTTAAATTTTTTAATACATTTGAGTTATAGTCAAATAATTACATTTGATTTGACAATCCAAGATTTTGTTTGGGGTAGCAAGTACAACGTATAGGTCCCATAATGATGGTTATTACAATATAAAATAAATCATGTCATATGTATACTAAAAGATTATTTTCCATTAAAATAACTGCATAACAATACACAGAAGATCAGAATGTTCTACCATGACACCAAACAAATGACAATAAACAAATGAGCAAAGAAAATTGAAAGTGCTTCAATATACGCAAGCGTACATTTTTATACTTTGCAGTATTTAACCTAACATTTTCTGTAAATAGCTTTCCTGTCCTGAGGTGAAGATATAAATTGCCATTAATAAAAAATACTTATAGCAGCAAATAACAGCAGTAATTAAGGTTTGCTTTCTGCAAGCCATTCCATTTATTTTGTAGAACAGGTAGTACAGTTATTATGATAGTATATATAGAAACATAGAAATTTATAGAATTTGAATTACAGTATGTACTTATCACCTGAAGGATTAATTTTAAACTGCCTGCTAAATAATTGTGTGGGAGCAAGTCAGACATGTTAATGGATTCAAAGCAAAGTAGGACACACAGAAATGGTTCTACTTTTTTAATAGGACATTAGTAATGTAATCAGTTTAAACTACAAAATACAGAGGACAGCAATGCAAAATTCAGAAGAAATCAAAAGATTTTATTATGCTTCCAAAAACCATGTGAGGCAACATAATTTTCTATGATAAGAGATAATTATATAGAACTGTAATTAAATAAATTTTTATTTTTTAGATGCGACTTGCGTAATGCTGATAATAATTCTACATGCATTTTTGTATATAAAAAATGAATAATATCAAAATAAAAAACAAGAACACCAATGAGATTTGAATCACAATGCCACTGCCATATTATAGACTGGTACTAAGATAGCATTCTACAATAAATATATTTCCTTACCTTGTACCACTTTTCCACCATTCTCATCCCCTGGCTTCTCAACAAGCCAGAGAGATAAGTAGAACATAAGAACAATTTTAACAACAACAGGCCGTTCAGTACAACAAGACTGTCCCATTCAATTAGATTGTCTAAAGTAACACCAAGTCGAGATCTGAAGGTCCCTAAAGTCCTCCTCTCCACCATATTACTTTCATGTTTCTGTAATTCATAGTATCAAGAAAAACAGTAATATTTGTGCAAAATCAGCAATTAACAAGGTTTTGTGTCCATGGGAGCTTGTTGCAGAATTTATTTTAAAGTAACAGCTTAATTCCTCTGATAATTTTGAACACTTCCACCATGTCTCCATTTAACACTACAATTACCAGAGCCTACGAAAAAATTTATAAATCTGGCCCACCTTAAATCCTTTCCCACCTCTCCGTCAGCATCTTTTGTCCTGTAAATGTGTCGATAAGCAGCAAGCAGCCTGGTATCCCATCCCCCCGCCCACCGCCACAGTTCAATTTGCAAAGAGGTTTCTCAGTGCTCAGTGTTTATCTTCGAGTAAAGTGCTGGAGCTTTATACGGTAAAAAAGTAAATCGTCATTTGGAATACACACATTTCATGTGTGTTCCATGTCAACAACAATCTATGTAAAAACGTCGTTAACACAGAAACGTTTTTCATGTTTTAGTAATAATTGACAAAATGTAGACATGAAATGTATAATGTGTGAAGCCTGAAATACAAATATGAAATTAACACTTTCACAAAAGGTATACAAGTATAACAAAACAAGTGCACTTTTATTCAAGAATTTAGCTGAAGAAAAAAAAGCAGGTTACGGTAGGCAGTTGATACGACAGCTTGTGTGGTGCAGTGCTAAGAACTGCTGCCTTCCAATCAAGAGGTTGCGGTTTCAATATCGGCTGCTTCCCAAATTTACCATTTTGAGTAGTGAGCTGCTCTTATTGTTAATAACATACAATTAAAGCATACATTTGAATTGCATTTGTAAATTTATAGTACTTGTCAAAGTTAACAGGTTTTTTTTTTCAGTTTCATTCTGTCACTCACGTTCAAACTCTCACACTAAACCCCCCAATCTGACACCGTTTTCAGATAAAGTCGTGGTATAACAAAAAAACTTGTTTGTTATACCCCTTCTTTATTTGAAAACACGTGTCAGATCTTGTGCGCAAACAAGACTGGGACTGGGAAAACTGTGGACGTAGATGTGAGTGGTGTGTGTGACTGAGAATAACTGTGGATGTCAATTTTTTTTATTCAGTTTTATTCTCGAGTGTTCCTGCTCACGCTGAATTAGTATGCATCTGATCCATGATGTCAAAGCCACACTGACAAAAAAAGAGAGACTTAGGTATATATGACATTTGGAATAATTCATTTTATGACCTGTATTGTACATTTCGGAAAACGTTGTTGCACTAATGCAACATTATATTCATTTGCATACCTTCAAGAGGTTATAGTCAGTGACTGCGTTTGTTTTTTTTTTTTTTTTTTTCTTGATCTTGGCCAGTGTCCGCATGTTGCTGCATGGTGGTATTTCTTTTGAACTCCAGGGGCCTCATGTATAAACGGTGCGTACGCACAGAAATGTTGCGTATGAACGTTTCTATGCTCAAATCTCGATGTACAAAACCTAAACTTGCCGTAAAGCCACGCACATTTCCATGGTACCTCATAACCTGGCGTACGCAATTTCTCCACTCGGTTTTGCAGACTGACGGCACCCAGCGTCAAAGCAGTGCTACTGTTCCTGTGTGGTTACCCTTTCTTTCTTAGACCCACATTCCTGACGCGGCTTTATAAATACACTGAAATTAACTGCATTTTGTTTATTAGTGTAATGCATCTGATTGTAATTAACCTGTAGCAATATAATGGTCCAGGGAATAGCCATAGTATTCCAAATACCATAACTGCTTTAGCATTGTTTCTCTCAATGCATCTTCTTCTTCTTTCAGCTGCTCCCGTTAAGGGTTGCCACAGCAGATCATCTTTTTCCATATTACTCTCACTGCACCACTCGGAGTATTTATATCACTGTATCTGAATGGGGAATGACAGCAGCAGCTGATTGGAAAGAGAATTATCGGTATACAGTTTCAAGCACACTCTACCTCAGCCACGGCAAAACGCATCAAAGCCTTTCCCTGTATGGACCTCGCGTTTCAGAAACAGTTTCATCCCAAGAACTATAAACGCACTCAATCAGTCCATCAAGTGCTCCTTGTAAAACTGTTTGTACTTATAAGTAGAATTACCCCACTGTAAACTACAGTTATAATACTGCACAACCTGCGCCACTTTATAAAGCGTGTATGATGACGATATCATTTTTAAGATGAAATGCAGCAGAATATGTTGCTTACAGTATACAGATAAAACTTTAACTTCATTTAAATAATCTGTATTGTTAATAATTAAACACGTGAGGACATGGTGCCGCAGCGCTAGCTAGTTCACGGATAGCTCCTGCCTTGCACTGTATTATTGCTGGTGCTGACGTGACACTGGAAGGATAGACGGATAGAATAATTAAACATGTACTACGAAGATATTTCAATGTTCCTTAAAAGTTTTGAAGAATCGGCGTTCTAAGCTTACAGATGGCTTAACGTCTATTACAGAGCTGATTGTGTGGCGATTGGGTATTTGGAGAAAGAAAAGTAAGGACAGGAATTGGAGGTTAGTACGTTTGAAAGAGACAGTACTTCTGTAATAAATTATTTCATCGAAGGTCGCATATGGCGCAGCAAGCCTCTTGCGTGAGATATGAACAATCACTGCGCCACCATGTTCCCATGTTTAATAACATACTTTCATTCCTATCATCATGAAAAAGATATCACATATACATCTCAGTATTTTGATTATTCAGAGAGCTGTAATATCACGAATGTAATGGATTATGTGTCCTGTCGGAGAAAGAAAAAGAACGGAAGCACGTAGTGATTCACACACATAGAGCACATAGAAGATCAAACACAGAACAAAGTTAAAGTGGAAATTTCGAGATTAAAGTTGACATTTCGTGCTTTTTTCCCCACTGTGTGCCTATTTTTTTTCTCTGTACCCTAATAAGCTTTCATATGACACTCAGACGGTGGGCTACGACTCGCCTTTTCATGCCGACTTTGATATGTGACAACTTCTTTTTTATTTCGGGCACTGTGCGACTTTGTGAACTTGAGCTTTCGAGTTTCTCCGACACTATGTCACTCGATCAACTTTCTTTTGTTGATTATACCACTGTTTAAACCAACAAATAGTATGTTTTTCCTTTGCCTCCACTTGGTATTCACTGAAATTCTTATATTTTCCCCCATGCTTTTCCCATTGTCTTTTCCATCCATCCATCCATTTTCCAACCCGCTGAATCCAAACACAGGGTCACAGGGGTCTGCTGGAGCCAATCCTAGCCCACACAGGGCACAAGGCAGGAACCAATCCTGGGCAGGGTGCCAACCCACCACAGGACACACACAAACACACCCACACACCAAGCACACACTAGGGCCAATTTAGAATCACCAATCCACCTAACCTGCATGTCTTTGGACTGTGGGAGGAAACCGGAGCGCCCGGAGGAAACCCACGCAGACACGGGGAGAACATGCAAACTCCACGCAGGGAGGACCCGGGAAGCGAACCCAGGTCCCCAGGTCTCCCAACTGCGAGGCAGCAGCGCTACCCACTGCGCCACCGTGCCGCCCCCATTGTCTTTTCACTGAAGGCTATTTATAATCGATTTGCATATTCAAAGAGGCATAATTCTGGGAGGAGTTGGGGCGAGACAGAAGGCGCGTGCATGTGCGTTACTTTTCACGCTGATACGGATTTATGTTGTGGAACAACGTGAAAGTTTGAGAACGCACAGATTCCTGCATCTGGATTTTTCTGTGCGTACGCACATTCCCGCTTTTGTGCTTACGCCATGTTATAGTGTGAGTTCTACGCACGGCGTTATACATGAGGCCCCAGGAGATGCAGAACAATCATCAGATTCAAATGATAACAGTTCCCACAAACACCCAAGGACCGTTCTTCCTACATTTACGACATGTGTATAAGGTGTGAAGCCTGAAGTCGAAATATCAAGGTACAAGTATAACAAAACAAGTGCACTTTTATTCAAGAATATAACCGAAGAAAAAAGAAAGCAGGTTACAGTAGGCAGTTGATACGACAGCTTGCGTGGTGCAATGCTAAGAACTGCTGACTACCAATCAAGAACTTCTGAGTTCGATACTAGCAGCTTCTTAAGTTTACCATTTTGAGTAGAGAGCTCCTCTTATTGTTAATATTATACAATAAAAACATACATTTGAGTTGCGTCTGTAACAGCCGCTGTAAATTTATAGTACCACCCCAGCCCCAGATCTGACGCGGTTACTTTTTATCTGAAACTGGGAATAACTGTAGATGTGAGTGATGTTTTGAGACAATGGAACTGGAAATTCTCTGATCTGTAGGGATAAAAGTTGACACACAAACGCTGGTGAATCTGCCTTCTTTGTATCTCACCGTCACTTGAATTTTTTTTTATTCAGTTTTATGGAGCAGCCGAAAGAAGAAGAAGATTGAGTGTTCCTGCTCACGCTGAATTAGTATGCACCTTATGGTCCATGATGTCAAAGCTGCACTGACAAAAAAGCACAGACATAGGTATATATATTTGGAATTATTCATTTTATGACCTGTATAGTAGATTTCAGAAAACATTGTGGCACTGATGCAACATTATTCATATTATTCATATTCATTTAAAAGCCTTCTTGCACTTGTAATCAGTGACCAGTCCCCACATGTTGCTGTATGGTGTTGTTTCGTTTGTACTCCAGGACATGCAGAAGAAACAATAGTACAGACAGGTCAGTTCCATGCTATATGCAATCATCAGATTCAAATGTTAACAGTTCCCACACACCCAAGGACTGTCCTTTTTACAGTTACGACATGTGTACCAGTTGCAATGTACACACTTCTCTCTGTGCTGTGTTACTATTACACTGAAGGGGCTGGGGAAGCGGCAGTCTTGGAACAGAAGCTTGTTGATGTTGCATCCCCTCTTGCTTTATCCATCGCCTTTTCTAGTAAGAAGTGCCGACTAGGTTCCTCTGCAAGGTTGTTCGGCTGAAAAGAACTACCCAAGCTGATATTCACAACAAATACAAAAGTGCCAAGTGCCCTAACAATATATAAGAAAAAATTGCAGATTTTCAGAATATTGCACCAAATTATGGAATATAGATTCAAAACAAACACAACAGTGCCAAGTGACCTAAGAATGTGACAAAAAAGTGTGGATTTTATTTTTCAAAAAAATTCACCAAAAGATGGAATACTGAAAAGTTTCTGAAAGTTTTTACAGAATTTACTCAACACTTGATTGACACTTACAGACACCATTTTCCTCACAGAACATTGCATAGTTCCATTTCCACCCACAGCACTAAAACTGGTTATGAATTTAAGTGAGCAAGAAAAAACATTCACAATGCAAATGAAGCTGGGATTAAAAAAAAATAAAGACACAAATATCAGTCTTGTACAGTCCTCTTGACTGAAATCATCAAAAGACAAGAAAACAGCAAAAGATAACAGACCACAAAGCAAATGCTGGAGAACAATCCTAGAGCATATTAAGAAACAGCTGGGGCATTTGACAGACAGACAGATGGTAACTGGGATACAAAGCATGATAGTTAGGATGAGGTGGTAAGGCATAAATGATATACATATGTAAATTTGACTTCCTAATAGTATGGATTTTTTGAAGAGGAGGAAAAATTTTTGAAGACAGATTTGCATGAAATGGAAGTACTCAAAGGAGGGTCATGCTGCCAAACCAAGAATATTGAAAGGACCTATAGAATACCTGATACAGAACCATGTATAAAGCTGGTGGTTGAAAGTTGTACTGTCAAAAATTATACAAGGAAAGGGAAGGGAAGAAAGCAGAGAAGTTACTGAAAAAAACGATGACCTTGTGAATGGGGTATGCTGAAGGCCAAAGAAAAAAAAGAGGAAGATGGAATATAAAAAGTGTATCTCAGCAATTGGAACATTCTGGGTCAGGTATCATCAAAAGTATTAGTAAGTGCATAAATAATACCTTAGCATGTCAAGGGTGGAAAGCAAATGGAGTTACTGCTAATAAAAGGAGATGGAATACAAATGACAGGACATGTGAGTACTTCAGATATAGTTTACAACATTTTTAAAATTGATAAAACATATTCCTATAGAAATTACATTTTATACAGTATATCCAATAGGAGGAACCCTCCTTGGGAACTATGCCATTGGAAAAAATTTGACTTGTGAAATTGAAACATTTACCAAATACACAAGGCACATTTGTCTTTAATCAAGCTTTGTTTCTCCTGTTAATTACAGTTGAATCAGTTAATTCACAACTCTGTGTCAGTTTAAGGTTTTAAAGTCTACCACCTTACTGAAGATAATGAACTAACCTGAAAAACTATGTCTGCTCTATCTCTGTGGCATAACTGCAAAGTGGTCATCATTTCCTCTCATTTGCCAAAAATAACAGAAACTTCCATCCTGTTAGAAAAGCTTGTGATCTCAGATAAAGGCAAATTCAGAATAAGGGGCTCTTAAGCTTTGTATGTTGAAAAGCATGTGCAAATAATTAGTGACTTTATGCACAGAATTCTTGACCCAAGAACCTCTGAATGGCAATCTGTGCAACTACAGTACACTAAGCAGGTAAGCAAGTGGAATCAAGACACTGCCGTTTACTGCTAACTCTGGAATGAGCAAAAATTTTGAAATGTGCTTTAATCAATTCTTCAAATATTGTTGTCCTTATTTGAAACACATAGCACAGACAACACAGTACCAAATAACTGATTTTCTGGCAAAGTAATCCGAGATCAGAAGGCGATAAAAAATTATTAAAATATATTTATCTTGTATGCATGGATGTTAAGAAAATTGGTGCATGAAGTAATTAGGCTCATATACCACAGTAACACATCGATGACTGCTCACCTGTAGTTGATCTATGCAAAGGATAGAAGATTAAAGTAGAAAACTTTAATGTTTCTTCAATAAAGCTATTATTTACAACATGAACCAACTAACGTGTTTTGCAGATATTCAGTGCTGTTTTCAACTTGATAATCAAGTGACAGCAAAGGCAGAATGTTTATTATTGGACAGTTTTATTCTCTCATCCAAAAGCCATTTACTATTAATCCAAATAACTGAAGTACACTTTGTTTTTCTGTGCTATGTATGGCTACAATATTATGCAGTCTTTTTTTTGTTTAACCTTTTGTCATGATATGAAATACCTAGTGTTGAAACTATTTGCTGAAAAGCACTTAAGAGTTGTTTAAATAATGGTCTGGGTAGTTTTCAGAGAAGCAGACCAAATCCAAACCATGCCTGACAGGCTAGGGTATAAATAAAATCATTTGCTTGGTCTAATATTAATAAAATCATTTACTTCTCCAAACTGTGCTAAATAATTATGTTTATACTTGCCTACCATTTACAGTGCTAAATATGAAATGTAATGTGGTTGCAGCATACTGAAATTGATTAAAAAATAATAATAATCTGCAAACAGCTAGTTAAGTGCTAGGTTGACCGAAACATACTTTCATGTGCATAATGAGAATAAAGATGATGATAGTCACATTTATTAATTTAACACATCAACAACAGGGAGTAAATTACTGGTGCAGTATATTTCAGCAATAAAGAGGAAAAAACTGACAGGAGGCTGTTGATAATAAATATTTTAACAATAGGTCTAATCTTTCGGTATGAGAGAAAGTTGTATATCTTTAAATACTGGGGAAGTGCCTTGTCAGTGTAGTCTATGCAGCCCTCATCCATATTACTAACCGAGAATAAACCGGATATGGACGCAGGTACACGGCGATGGGACCATGAGACATAGTGCGCAGGCGTCTACAGCGCGCGTCTCAAACTGCAAGCGAAGTCTGATCCACTGCGAATGAAGGAGTCACGGCCCAAAAACGAAAGAGCTCAACTAACGTAAATAAGACATGAAGCAACAACGTGCCCATAGCTAACGAGTAACGACACAGCCACACAAAAAAGAGGATTCTGCGCTGCACCCCAGAATCAAACGGAGGAGGCTACGGAGGCCCCACAGGTCCACAAAGATAGTCCGGAAGGCGCAGGAAAGTACGAAAGGCGCAGGCGCCTACCACGCGCTTCTGAACTAAACGTCCACACTACACACCATGGTCCACGTGCTTCTAACACACTGCAAGCATAAACACGAGATAGTACAGAAACCACACAGATCTGGACTCCAGAACATATGTGAATCACATTACAGTAACACAATATTAAGCACATTACAGTATGGTCCACGCGCGTCTAAAACACCACAAGCAATTACCCGAGATGGTACAAAAGCCCCAAATATCCGGACTCCACGACATATGTGAATCACATTACAGTAATACAATATTAACAGTACAACCACAGAAAACACAGGCTCGACACCAGATGGGTAATAAGAATAAACGAACGCTCCGTATTAAACATACGGCATCCTCACACGTCCAAACCACACAGCATATGTGAATCACATTACAGTGATGCATTACTAACAGTACAACCACAGAAAATGCTCCGTATTAACAGTAAGTGCAAATATCCATATTACTAATGGTAAACAACGTATAACTAATGGAGACACGGTCACGGCTCCAGAACGATACAGTTCGACTAACGGAGCTACCTGGATAAAATCAAAGAACGCAAGCGCCTACAACACGCGTCTCAAATGCTGCGAGCAAAGCAGGCACGACTCCAAAAAGAAGGAGCTCGACTGACGGAGATACAAAACGAGAGTACAGAACCCTACATGTCCACACTACACAGCATAGTCAAACCCGACATAGTACGGAAGGTGCAGGTGCCTACAACACGCTTCTAAAGCACCGCAAGCAATAACCCGAGATAGTACAGAGGCCCCAAAGATCCGGACTCCACAGCATATGTGAATCACATTACAGTAATACAATACTATATGTACTCACGGAAAACACAAACAGAAGAGGCTTCGGTGTCCCGCCCCACAGTCAAACCAGACAAAGTACGGAGTCCCCAAATGTCCACAAAGCACAGGATAGTCACACCCAAGATAGTACGGAGGGCACATGCACCTGTCTATACACCGCAAGCGAAGTAGCCACGGCTCAGAAATGAAAGAGCTCAACTAACGTAAATAAGTGATTTTAACAGAAAGTGCAACACAACATATGTGAATCGCATTACAGTAATACAATATTAACAGTACAACCACAGAAAACACTAACGTAAATAAGTGATTTTAAGATTATAATAACTCCATACCAAGGAATACTCATTCAAGGACAACATGCCATCTGTACTACAAATGTTGTGTATACAGATATCCTATGTACGTCATCTACACGTTTACACTCCAATATATCTCACACATAGATCTGCGCAAACTCAAAGACATTCTATACTTACATAACATAACACTTACACTGTTATTCTCATTTACATAAATTACATAGACCTACAGATATCGTGACAGTGGACATGATACATATGTAACAGACAGTAATCTCTTTCACATGTATTTCGGGTTACCCAAGACCAGGGGTTGGTGAGCGAAGCGAGCAGGGGGTGGAGCCCCCTAGTACTGTATTATCTAAACCTTAATGTCATAAGGTTTTCAGCAGGCCTTGAACACTGGAGTGCTAGTTTCAAAAAGTTTGATTTTTTCCCCTATTAATTATTCCTCTACCCTGTAAATGTTCTTTTCTTCTTCCTGGTGGTCAGTTAATTATATTGTTTTACAATATTTAGAATCTTGACAGGTTCTTGTTTCCTCAGCAGACATTGCAGCAGTACTTCATTGTTGCTCCCTTTGTCAGGTTACTCCCTAGCAGTTTTATACTTTTAATGTAACATTTTATTCATTATCTTACTACTTTTTAGCGTTATGAAGTGTCAGTTTGAAATCTCACCAATCACCACTATTTTGTTCTTTTGTTTTTCCAGGCAGTGCCATATCATTGTGCATGGCATTAACTGCTGTCCATCATGTGCGTGGCATATAATTTCACAATACTGACACTATAATACATGGCAGTGGTATTTAGGCGATGTTAGGTCTGTCGGGAGAATTACATAATTACCTTATTGCAATTACTCTATCTGGCTGCAATCATTTCATATAATCATTTGAATTCAAAATTTTACGAGCAAATTTCATAAGCCGCTTTAAAGCCCCGTTTGAGTCTGTGGTTCTTGTTGAGACGGAACGAGATAGAGAAAGCGTAGGAGAGCAAGCACACAAGACAATGTATGCTGCACATTTCAAACCACACTTCCCAGGATTTAAAAATCAAGCAGCTGCACCTGAAAATTCTCCAAAACATAACATCTTTCAAAATACTGTATTCCACCCATGCACCTAATCTGTTGTACTAATAAGCCACACAAAACTGCTCATTTTACCAGTACAGCTTAAGCTGGAAGCCTCTGTCTGTTGAGTTGGTGGCTCAACCATTTATTATATTTATCTAGTTTGGGAGTTTACATAATACTTAATTCAGAGGAGTGATTCTGGAGTATTCCATTTATGTAAATCTGATTAGTGAAAATTAAAAAAAATCTAAATATATTCAAATGTGTTATGTAAATGAACTTATACTTCACGCGACGCGACGCATGCTGCAGTGGACGCTCCTGCTACGCAAGTGTTGTAGTGTTTATACTTGTGCACGTACTTTACGTAAATCTGGAGGAATCCGCCAGGTGGCAGTGCGAGATATTATCACGGTGAGAACATGTTCGGCTTCTCTGTGTTGAGAATTCCAATGACACCTTACCAGGGATGTGTCCATTCCAGCAACCATTGGGCACGAGTGAGAAACAATCCCTGGACGAGGCCTCAGCTCATCGCAAGGTGAATACAAGCACACACATACACTAGCGTCATTTTAAGCGGCACCAAATCTACATATCTATGGAAGGAAACTGGAGCACACTGAGGAAACCCAGCAGGAAAACATGGAAATTCCAGGCAGGAAATATCAGCGATGTGACTCTCTGCAAGACATGCTCCGCCACTGTGTCACCCCCATGTGGGTAATTATTAACAGTATTCATTATTTAAACGAAATTACCAATTTATCTGTAAAATGTAATATACATACTTTAATGCTTTTCATCATGAAAGTGATACTGTATCAAGTATAAATCTATGAATTCTAAATGTGCAGAGAGTTGGAATATCATACATTTAATGTGCTCAGTGTGGCGATCTATTGCTGGCGATCCACTGCTGTCAGGACCAGAGGAAGCCCTAGAAAAAAAGACGGCACAGAGGACGGTATGTGAGACTTTTAAAATGTATCATGTCATTACTATCGGGAATATGCGACGCTTGAATATAAAAGCACCACGAATACATCTGTATGTCGGCATTTTGCTTCGCCACATCGAACCATTTATCAAACATCGAAGCGCGCACACCAATCTCATAGGATCCACAAAGCAGCTTTCTGTCACATGTAGATAGTAAACAGAGACTCTGACGTCACATTCCAACTTTTAGCACACTGCGCCCCCCGACTTTTTGCTGGTACTGCAACTCACGCACGCGTCGCGTTAATTTCTGAGGACCTGCTCAGAGGACGCATCAAATGAACGCTGAGAACACGTGGCAGTCATGATGTGGGCGCGTACGCGTTCTGAGAGTGAAGTATAAACGAGCCCTAAGAGGTCTAAAGGCAGCACATACAAGTTCCACCTATAAGTGCAAATAAAGGATGGTCATGTCGGAATTTCACATCTAACGACGGCCCAAACTTTTCTTTATTTAGTATTTTACCAACACAGTATAGCCTGGGATCATCCCCTTCATGTATTTATGTTTCAAAGTATTTATCTATTTATGTTCTATACTCCTGTGTCAATAAACATCCTGACCTCATTAGGTTTAAGTTCATTATTCTGATTTCATTAGACTAGTTATCGTAGCAAAAAATTAAAAAGACAATTATACTGTTCATCAGTTACTTTTATGACAATCATCAACAAAATCTGCACGATTGCAATGAGCCTGGTCAACAACCTGGTTTTTGGATATTTCCTAACACCATAACTTGTGGTTCTTTTATCTCTGTAACAAACCTCTGCCTCCTTTTTGAGTACTGTTTTGGATTTTCCCTCAAGTCATCTCCTGGGGCCTCATGTATAAACGGTGCGTACGCACAGAAATGTTGCGTACGAACCTTTCCACGCTCAAATCGCGATGTATAAAACCTAAACTTGGCGTAAAGCCACGCACATTTCCACGGTAACTCATACCTTGGCGTACGCAATTTCTCCGCTCGGTTTGCAGACTGGCGGCACCCAGCGTCAAAGCAGTGCTACTGTTCCTGTGTGATCACCCTTTCTTAGATCCACATCCACGGCGGCGGCTTTATCAAATACACTGAAATTAACCGCATATCGTTCATAAATTTAATGCATCTGATTGTAATTAACCTGTAACAATATAATGGTCCACACAATGGTCAAACTACTGTTCCTGTGTGCTCATCCTTTCTTTCTTAGCTCCACATTCCTGACGCGGCTTTATAAATACACTGAAATTAACTGCATATTGTTTATTAGTGTAATGCATCTGATTGTAATTAACCTGTAGCAATATAATGGGCCAGGGAATAGCCATAGTATTCCAAATACCATAACTGCTTTAGCGTTGTTACGCTCACTGCATCTTGTTCTTCTTTTTGCTGTTCCCGTTAAGGGTTGCCACTGCAGATCATCTTTTTCCATATTACTCTCACTGCACCACTCGGAGTATTTATATCACTGTATCTGAGTGTGAATCACAGCAGCAGATGATCGGAAAGAGAATTATCGGTATACAGTTTCAAGTAGGCTACACACTACCTCAACCACGGCAAAAAGCGTCAAAGCCTTTCCTGTATGGACCTCGCGTTTCAGAAACAGTTTCATCCCAATAACTATAAACGCACTCAATCAGTCCATCAAGTGCTCCTTGTAGAACTGCTTGTACTTATAAGTACAATCACCTCACTGTAAACTTACACTACAGTTATAATATTGCACAACCTACGCTACTTTATAAAGCGCGTATGATGACAATATCATTTTTAAGATGAAATGCAGCAAAATATGTTGCTTATAGTATACAGATAAAACTTTAACTTCATTTAAATAATCTGTATTGTTAATAATTAAACATGTGAGGACACGGTGCCGCAGCGTATAGCTAGTTCAAGGATAGCTCCTGCCTTGCGCTGTATTCTTGCTGGTGCTGACGCGACACTGGAAAGATAGACGAATAGAATAATTAAACATGTACTACGAAGATATTTCAATGTTCCTTAAAAGTTTTGAAGAATCGGCGTTCTAAGCTTACAAATGGCTTAACGTCTATTACAGAGCTGATTGTGTGGCGATTGGAGAAAGAAAAGTATGGACAGGAATTGGAGGTTAGTACGTTTGAAAGAGACAGTACTTCTGTAATAAATTATTTCATCGAAGGTTGCACATGGCGCAGTAAGCCTCTTGCGTGATATATGAACAATCACTGCGCCACCGTGTTCCCATGTTTAATAACATGCTTTCATTCCTATCATCATGAAAATGATATCACGTATACATCTCAGTATATTAATTATTCAGAGAGCTGTAATATCTCGAATGTAATGCATTCTGTGTCCTGTCGGAGAAAGAGAAAGAACGGAAGCACGTAGTGATTCACACACAGAGCACATAGAAGATCAAACACAGAACAAAGCATTTAACATGCTACTTGAGAAACTAGTAAAATAAACGATTTTAAGATGAAGTTTATGATGTTCTACTTTAATGGCAAAATAAACTACCTGATTAAAGTGGAAATTTCGAGATTAAAGTTGACATTTCGTGCTTTTTTCCCACTGTGTGCCTATGTTTTTTGTTTGTACCCTAATACGCTTTCATATGACACTCAGACGGTGGGCTACGACTTGCCTTTTCACGGCAACTTTGATATGTGATTTCTTTTTTTATTTCGGGCACTGTACGACTTTGTGAATTTGATCTTTCGAGTTTTTCCGACACTCTGTCACTCGATCAACTTTCTTTTGTTGATTATACCACTGTTTAAACCAACAAATAGTACGTTTTTCCTTTGCCTCCACTTGGTATTCGCTGAAATTCTTATATTTTCACCTGTGCTTTTCCCATTGTCTTTTCACAGAAGGCTATTTATATTGATTTGCATATTCAAAGAGGCGTAATTCTGGGAGGAGTTGGGGCGGGACAGAAGGCGCGTGCACATGCGTTACTTTTCACGCTGATCGGGATTTATGTAGTGGAAGAACGTGAAATTTTGCGTGCGCAGAGATTCCTGCATCTGGATTTTTCTGTGCGTACGCATAATCCCGCTTTTATGCTTACGCCATGTTATAGTGTGAGTTCTACGCACGGCGTTATACATGAGGCCCCTGGTCCCTTTTTCAGGACACACCTGCCTTTTTTCATTCCAGGCAGCATACCGCGAAGTGTGCATAGATAACATCTTCTGGAATTGTTTAAATAAATTGAACCATTTATCATAAAGGTAAATGTGTTTTCCAGGTTTCACAATCTCCCTAATAATGAGGTGTTTTTATCATGTAGCTGAATGCTAGCCCAAAAACTCATACACATCTGCTAAAACAGGTAAAGAACAACAAAACAAAATAATTAGCACTTACCTTGACTTTCAATGCTAGTTTAAGTTCACATATGCAGGCAGCCATAGAGACAAGGTGCCTATTAGCACCAGCAATAGCAAAATCAGCAAAGGAGCCACTGGCTCAGAAAAAAAAACACAATGAAATTATACATATACCACTTCTTTCTTCTCTTTTTCACAGTTACCAAAATATTCTTGAAAGCTTAACCTTCAGCTTTCTTGTTTGAGGCATGGATCTTAGTGTTAAAATATGAAATGTGACTGTCTCATTGTATGTGGCTAAATGCAAACTGTCTATGTAAATATGGTAAAATACATATTTCACCCTCATTAAAGAATACATTACAGTGACATGCTTAATTAATGATTGCATTTACTGTACACTAGAGTAAATTGAGTAAAGCAATTACATAACACAGAAGTTTACTACTTCCTATTTCTCTGTAATAGGTTTTATTGTGCCTGTATGGCTTAGGTTTTCTACCTACAGCTTTATTCTTGCGTTCATTTTATTGTTGCTGTTCCTGGTGTTGTTAACCTCATTTGCTCACAGTATATAGTTACTAAACCAGGGTGCCTAATTCCAGCTTTTACAGATGTGGTTAGGTGAAGCATGCCCTAATTTAGACTGTGCATTAGGTTCCTGTGCTTTGGCAAGAAAAAGTACGGATTTGCTAGAATCTAATGACACTTTTTTTTACATCTGTAACTTCCGGCTTTTACAGATGTGGTTAGGTGAAGCATGCCCTAATTTAGACTGTGCATTAGGTTCCTGTGCTTTGGTAAGAAAAGGTACGGATTTGCTAGAATCTAATGACACTTTTTTTACATCTGTAACTTGTGTTAAGTGGTCTTCCTTACATGCTTCTAAACATCCTGCCTCCCCACCTTGTTATGGCAGGATCTCATAGGATCATCACACAAGGAGAAACATAAAATACACAAAGAACATTAAACACAATCTATCCCATGGGGTTGCACAAATTTTTCCATATTCTGATCACGCTCACTGGTGGCATATCCACAATGTATGGTCAAAATTAAAAACAAAAGCAGCATTGCTCCTCATTTGACAGAAGTAAACATGCTATAAAAGACTGTAAAGTACAGGAATCAAATGTTGCCAATTGGGCATGTCTGGCCTTCTCATCAGTAATTCTGTGATTTTTTGAGGTCTTTTAAATTGCTCAAATATAGTCAAAACTGGATGTCCAATCCCCTTAGCTGTAAGTGGGAAAACAATTGCTAAATGAAAGGACATAATTACAAAATCAAAAAGAAAATAAAAAGGAAGAATAGGTGTTGTTAAAGGCTGAGCTCCAGCAAAACCATGACAGACCCATTCAAAGGGCTAGATTCCAGACACTCCTAAAACATCACTGAAAAAAGTCCAAATAGTTCTCTTGGAATCACTTTGTACAGTAAATCACCTCCCTCAAGAAGCATGAAAATTATTCCTGGAATGCCTCCTCTTGAAAGCTAGAATTGGGGAGCAGAACACTCCCTTCCTGAAAGGCAAGATTTAGTCTGCTGAAAACATCCCACCTATAGCTGCAACTGGACACACTGGATCACCACTACCTTGAGATCAGGCAAAGGAGTAACTCTACCTGCAATACTCTGGAACCTGAATCTCTAGCACACTTACTGAGGCCTCTGTAGCGTGGAACTCTGGAATGCAAACCCCACCAAAGCAAAGAGTATCAGTATCACCTTAAAACAAGTCAAAAATTAGGAACTCATAACTTTTGGCTCTAACCAAAGTTAGAAAGGGGAAAAAAGTAAAAACCAAATAGAACATAATCATACAATTAAAAGAGGAGTATTAACACCTGTGATATTTTTTAGAGTAAATAAGAGAATGGCAATATTTTGAATCATGGGATTGTTCATGGTACTGAAAATTCTTAGCAGCAACACTGAAAGCAGTCATGACAAAAAGTATCTAAAGATAGAGAAACAAAAGAAACATACACAAATGTCACATGGAGAGCTCATTAGTGAGACAGGTCCTCAACTTGAAGAAAACACCTTAACAAATACTGAGAACCTCAAATATAAACCCTGTTTTAATAATAAAAAAAAATAATACAAGTTGCAATAATTTAACTGTAAATTATACAAAAACACCAAATAGCAATTTTTGGTAAAATGACAGTTAGGATATAGCGGGTTGGATAATAGATGATTGGATGACAATAACATTTAATATATCTGCAAACTTAAAACACACACTCATGACATCGCTGTGCATGAGGAAACAGCAGGCAGGTGGCTGCGCATGTATGTTTACTCACGGACAGGCCAGTACTTTGCACAGAGCATGCATTAAATCAAAAGAGAAACAGCATGCAAAGATGCACAACCACAAGGGAGAACTTTCTGGAGTCTATTGACACAAGGATATCTGTAACATTCACACCTTAGTACATGTGCGCCAAGTCAGAAGGAACAACAGAATTCCACAGGGCACAGATATCTTCATAACAGAAGACCTACATGATGGGCACGTGAATTTCAAATGTTTTACATATCTTTCTTGTGCTTTGATGACCTGTTGCGTCATATTCAGCCCTTCGTTCATCATTCTGGCACAAGCATACCCAGCTTCTCCTTGAAATTTACCATTTGGAATAAACAACTGCCGCATCAGCCACAGCATGTGGTTAGAAATTTGAGTGCGTCTCCATGTCTGTTGTAATTTTCGCTATGCCTCTGTCATGTATAAACCAGACTTTAGTAAAAATGAAGCTCATTATCTCTAAGGAGGAACCTACCCACCTCCATACTAACACATACGTTAATGGCACATTACTCAACAATAAAAAAAATATATAAATTAAACTAATATAATTTTTATTTTTCATTAGTATGCACATTACACTCTTGCCCTTCAATGGCTTTTCTTAAACTGCTCAAATGCCCACGTTGTTACAACTCTGAAACTCTATTTGATGGTTTTTTCATTGTTTTTTTTGTTTTTTTTTTTATAAAAACACAAAAGACCCCATATTACCATGACAAGCAATGCCACTTAACTCTGATACTCAAGTGTGAATCAAACACGTGATTCAATTAGCATATCTTTCTCAAAAAATCCTCTTCTGCTGCTTTTTTTTGACAAAAGTGAGCATCGTTTCCCAGATATGAACTGTTGTCTGTCTTCAGATTTTTTTAATTCACCTCATTAAGAAATCTGACTAACAAATATGAACTGTATTATCTATCAATTAATTTCATATTATAAACAAAAAGAATATAATTTAAACAAACCTGAATCAATTTTCTGACAATTCTAGAATGTACATATTATTCCAAAATATACTTTTGGAATACTTAAATATATCTGAAATGCATTATTTTTATATCGCTGTTATATATTATCTTTATATTTGTATATGTGTGTGACCAGATAATTGTTTCCATGAAATTACCTTCAAATAACACACACATATAAAAATATAAAGATAATATGAAACAATCATATAAAAACAATTGCAAAAATGATAGTGGATCATCTATCTATCATGCTGCCTGCCATTTACCTACACAATCCATGAAATGTGTAAGCAATGCTGTAATTTTATAAGCTATTTACTATATAGAGAAAAATATCATTTTGACTTTATAATATTTTATGCTTCCAATTGACTGAAAAGTTTCATCTTGCCTTTTGTTATTAAATACTGAAGTAGTCTTATGTTGAGTTAAAGAGCAGTCCTTCAGGTCACTCTCGCTCCCTGTAGAAGGAAGCAGTGCAAAATTGAAGAATAAAACAAAAACTGTCACCATAAAAAGTAGTTCCTCTCTCATGTATTATTTTATGTGCACAGATGATCAAAATGTACTGTTTTGCTTTTAACTAAAAAATACTGACGGTTTCTACCCAACAGCTGCACAATTAAGGTATCTGTGACTATTAGGGGTTAGGTAGTAGGGATGCATTATCAGGATGCTGAGTTGATGGGTGATTAGTGAGAACAAAAGAATTCGGATACCACTTGGAGTAGCCTTGGCAGTTATAGTACTGCAAAAAAAAAATGTGTGGCGGTTCAAGTATTAAATGTGTGCCACTTACTGAACATCTCTCACACTCTTATCTTAGACTACAGCAAGTTCTCAGTGTTATGTCTGTCCATGGTAAGTGTATCACTTTTTTGTAGGCTCTTCTGAATTATCTCTTTTTAGAGTTCAAGTGTTGCTGCAATTCCTGTTTTTAGGGAAAAGGAGCATGCGTCAGTCAGCCAGCCAGCCAGCCAGACATAAAAATCAGGCCTTCTGTAACACAATATAGAAATAGTGGATGCTATCTACTTATACTTGTAACAGAATTTCCAAGACTTCTGGTTAATCTCATTCACAATTGCAGCATTAAGGTAGAAAGATTGAATTATTCTCACTGATGAATATAAGGATGTTGTGACTGAGAATATTGTTATAGTACAGGCTGGCAGGTAAAAAATGATAATGCAAATAACATTTATTTCTGTTGTATCAATTGTTTTTAATATTGAATGACTGTGACTATGTACCTAAATGCTAAACAAAGTCATAGTCAAATAATAAATTAATGTGTTATAACTATAGATACACAATATACAGTAACTACTTAATCAGCTGATGTTCAATAAAAAATGACAATATCCGCATTGTTCTGATGTGTAAATTTTAGCCAATACTGCCGACCAATACTTTAGGCTTGCCAATATTATCAGTTGAGTAATTTTAATACATTTTAATTGTTTGGTGAGGCAGACATTATTGTAAACAGACATTTTTAAGTTTGTAAGCCACAGCTGAAAAATGTGTCTACATACACGCACCACAAAAAGGGGGTTTCCCAGTGTTGAGGACAGGAGAATGGCGAGTGTTGTTTATTTGTTGGGTATCTATTACTAGTAAAGCAGCAGTTAGTAAAAAAATAAGACAATATAGCAGTTGCTGTCTGCTCTGCCTGCCAAAATTAGATGATGCAGAATTAATTCATTCAGCACCACAAAATAAATACCCATCTGAAGAACCACCATAATGAATTGTACAGATTTTGTAGCAGCTAATCCTATCAAAACGAAAGTTAAATCAGACCCTAGCAGGTTCACTAGTGGAAGCCTCGTACAGCAATTCCCCCTCAAAACATGAAGACGTTTCCTCAAGACAGTGTCAGAGTTGAAGGCATGACTACTGGTGATGTACTCAATGATTTACTTTTTTCCCTAGTTGAGGACGAGGAATTCTGTTGGCTGCTACAACCTTTTAGAACTCTGGTAAAGCTGGTGTTACATCTCTGATACAGTATCTCACTGCCTGCATTATCTGATGGGATTGCTACACATATCCATAAGCATTTAAGAATCAAACTACTCACTGACATTAGCTTCACTACAGATTTGTTGAGCTCAGAGGTCAGCCCCATGAGCAAATCAAGTCTGACAGCACACTCAATTGATGAAAAATATGAGGCAAAAAGAGTTGTGTTGCAGGCTAATAAGTTCTCCAGTTCTCACCCGGTTCTAACTTTCATGACACAAGCTTTTGATTCCATGTTACTGAACTGTAACATTTCACAAAGTAACGTGCTTGTTGTACTTCGTGACAACACTTGCAACATGATGAAAGCTATAGAAGAAACTGGCATTAAAAGTTTGGGCTGCAGAGCTCATACTTTGCAGTTCACTGTGAAAGAAGGGTTATTGAACCAGAGAAGCATCTCCGACTGTGTTGCCATTTGGAGACATAGTTACTCATTTTAAGCACCAACAGCTTGCCATTTCGAAATAGGAGAGAAATACAAACCGAAGATTTTAAAACAAGATCTACTCCAGTTTTAATGTAAATATATCGTGACAACTCCGCCATCCGCCAACAGAGCATTCTCTCAATATCCAAAGGCACACTCACAGTATAAAGTGTTACAGTATAAAAGCAGTTTGTTCTGGAGCTCATAAAAAGCACATCACACTTTATACAGAATCCCCATTATATGACACAGATCATACGTCATATAGAATGCCAGTTATATGACACAAACAATTATATGTTGAGTTTATAATGTAACAAGCACAGGTTTGTTATGATGTTTTTGCCGATGACTGTGGCTGGTAGAGGGGTTTGTCCATTTTTTTTACTCATCACAAATATGGTCAGCTTAATAATAAAATATTATGTTTTATTATTATACAGGTAAATGTTTCTTAACTTGTTGATTTGTTTATTTCTTGCAGTTGAAAAACTATCTTAGTCAGTCCCTTATCTCCAGAAATAGTAGTGCCCTTCAGTATTGGAAAAGCAATAAACTCTGTTTTCCTACCACAGCGCACAAGTACTTATTGGGCCCTTGTACCAGTGTGTTCACTGAACTCCTTCAGCTATGGCAAAGGATGCAAAAGAAAAGAGAAACAGACTTGCTGGTGAAAAGGCAATACTTCTTCTTTGTTAAAAAAAAAAAAGACAAAAAAAGCAAGCTTCTGCCTTACCTTTAATTTACCTTTTATTTCAGTTTTACTTAAAGTAGTACATGTCTGACTATGTCCTAAAGAACATGCATTATTTTTTTGTTTATATATCCAATGCCATATACCAAATGGCATGGTGTTTTGTTAAAGTGCTTAAGTTACCCAGAATGTGTATGTTAGGCAGCTTTCTGTACATGACCTGGAGTATTTTTACTATAAAGACAGGCTGTATCTTATTTCTTTCCCCAGAAAGTACTGGCTGTTTAGATCTACTGCAAAGGAGAATTTAAAATTCAGCATGTCAATAATACTCATGCTGCCTTTGATAACACATAATAAAGTTTTCAGCGTAACAAAAAAAAAAAAATCAGTTATCAGTATTACTAAAAGTGGACAAAACCATATTGGTTATCAGTATTGGGCAGAAGTATACAGAGAGATAGATTGCACTGTACACCGTGCAACATCTTCACAACAATGGAAGAAGCACTTGAACTCTGCATGACATCTTCACAACAAAACAAAACAGGTTAGCTTCCAACTACACAGACCACTCTGTTTGGTTGAGGGTGTGGGAAGGCAGCAAAAAATAATAGTAAAGAAATAGGTTTTCCCTGGGTTTTCTAATGAATATTGAACCACAAGCCTCTGCCATATAAAAAAATGTAACAAAAATCTTAGTTTTCTTATTTTCTAAACAAAATGCCTTCTTTTCCTCCGTATATTTCCAAAGGCACCTCTAAAGTTTAATAATAAAGGAAAAATAATAAAGGAAACAAAATCAATCCATTTTCTGTGCCTTCTTTATTCCAGTTAAGAGTTGGAGAGGCAGAACTAAGAAACCGTAGACAGATGTAAAAAGATAGACTGTGCTTCACATAAAACATTATATCTTACACTCACAATATGTTGATTTAGCTTCACCTAAAAAACAAATTAATATTTTGAAAAGTAAAGCAAATTAGGGAAAAATCAGTGGCTTAGGAGCTTTCACACCACTATCAAATAATGGCAGAAATATGGTACAAATATACAGTACATAGACAAAAAAGCACTAGTACCTCTGAAGGCACAGATGTTCAGCTTTAGTTTGCATAAAACCGCCTCAAACATGTACTATTCCTAAAATTTGGTTTCCTATGAAGAAATGAAACTCAATCTATGAATAATTCATGTACTTTATAGACATTTACATAAGCTAAGCACAGGTGTTGGACAAACCCAGTATAGTATGTATGCCATTAACAAAGAAATTAACTCAGCTATACACAAAGAAACCAGTTCTTTCATTTTCCTGTCCTTGACACTGCTCAACACAAGTTTCTGAGCCACCATACTGTCTTGCAACATTATCAGTGGGTAATGCAGGAAAAAAACATCTGAATCCATCACAGAGACAACGGTCACACACCCACACTCATTTATACATGTTTAATTTAGTAGTCAAATCTAATGTATGAAAACCAAACAGACCCTGAGGTAATATTAACAGTGTAGAGCAGGGGTTCTCAACGTCAGTCCTGGGGACCCCCTGTGGCTGCAGATTTTTGTTCCAACCAGCTTCTGTTTCTAATTGGACTCCTGGGCTAATTAAGTGAACTGCTATTTCCAAGATTCTGTGTTTTGGGAACAATATAGAAATTAAAAAACTAAGTTTGGTTTAAAAAAAGTATTAAAATATACTAAGCTGTTATATGGGAATAATCTATTTTTTTCATTTTAACAATGTTTTCACCTTGATTTTCATTCTACGTTTCCAGGTGTTCTAATTGTTTAATTAATCCATTATTTACTAATTGGTGGGTCTGATGCTGAAGTAGTTGCAGCCTTTCATTATTCAATGTTGTTTGCCTGGGAATCTGCTCTGCTTGTTTTTAATTGTCATTATTAAGATACAATTAAGAGAGCAAAATGCACGGAGATAGAGCAAAATATAATTAAATCAACAAAAGAGAGTTACGTTTTTAAATCTATAGCAAATATAGAAATATTTCTAAATGTATTATAAATTTTAAAATTACCTGTTGTGCTTTTTTGAATGTAGAATAAGTGAAAAAATACCAGCTAATTAAATGATATCAGTGTTATCTATTAGATGTTGCCACGGATTATGAATCAGGATGAAACAAAAACGAAGCCACAGTAGTTCCCCAGGACTGAGTCCGAGAACCCCTGGTGTAGACAGTCAATACTCAAGCCAGATTATGAACTACATTGCAAGCTGCACAGTACCAGCAACAACCTCTGCACCATAGTTCTACCCATTTTAACTATTTAGCCATTTTTTAATATATTAGGGTTACAGCAACTTTTATTTAAAAATTTACCTATAATGTGTAGCGACGTCACAAGAACATGCGTGACTGCAAGTAGATAAAAAACTTCAGAAGGTACAATTAATTACACATGAGGAAAATGTGAGTAAAAACTACATAAAAAATGTCTCACAGTGGTGATACTACAGCACTGCATCAATAGAAGTCAAAAGAAAAACATAAGTAATGACTGGAAATTATTTTGTTTTTGCATAGGAGAAATTAACCTTGCAAATGCAGGAATAACACAGGATTATTTATATAAAAAAAAGGCAAAACACACACACAGGCTCACATTATTGACAATTTTCCCCATTATGGAATTAGTTAAGAAGCAGATGTGTGTGTCCTTTGAGAATGAAATTATTATACAGATCAAATGAGGTGTAATCATTTAACTTGTATTGTCACACATTTGTAAGTGGAAATGAAAAGGTAACAAAATGTATCATTTTTAGTAGTGTACACAGTCCTGGTAAATGAATGGTGGCTTTGCTAAATACGAATCTTTAAACACAGAACTTGTATTATTCATTTGGCTTCTGAAGGCAAACTAATGTTCATTAGTATAACCCTAAATAAAATCACACACGTCATAATTTGAATGGGACATGAATGCAATGCTGTCTCACAGTGGTACATTTATTGAGTACAGGTATAGACAACCCAAATAAATTTGTAATTCTGGATTTGTTCATGGACATAAGCAATGATAAAGTCTGATCACTCACATAAGAAACCTTGAAAATAGCAAAACAAAAGCTCTGAAATAAACGATTAAAGTAAAACTAACAAGTTTGATTTCACATGGGAAAATGTAAAAAAAAAAAATAGAAGGAAAGATTTAAAAACGTAGAAGCACCATGAATTTCTGATATACGAAATCTGAATTATTTGACTCATCCATTAAATATTACTATTACTATTTGCACTAATGGTGCTAACAAAGTCTTACAATAGGAAATTTTACAAACTTAACATAGTGGTTCATGAATAAATGAGACTTTTATAAACATGTTGTTACAAAAACAGCTTTAATGATTTGATTTAAATAGAAATATCCATTACTATCTTGGAATTCACTATTTCAACAGTTCATATATAATGATGTTTGAATTTTTATATTTAGTATGGATTTAAAACAGCATTTTTTAGTTACTGGACACAGAGAATAAATTTAAAATGTGCACATCAGGTAGTTCCATGATATATCATTCTTTATAAACACTATGCTGATATCCCCACAAGATTATAAACTTTCATTTGCTGTTATACTGGTGGGATCCCCATATCTGCCAAACACTAAAGTTCAAGTCCTGCATTGCTTTTTGATATTTATGAATACCAATACTTGTTGACATAAATGATAGCTGGGTAACTACTTCATAGATATACTAGAATTTTAAAGCTGTTGTTACTATTAGTATTTATGTATAGTATTCTATATTGTATTAGAGAAAAAGGCACAATACTGTTTATTTAAATAACTGAGGTACTTTAATAATAATAATAATAATAATTCATTACTTTAATAAAAAAGCCATTGAATGGGAATTCTATTTTAACCTAGGTATCAAAAGGTACCCAGTACCATAAAATTTCACAGGTATATATATTGAATACAAAAATTTTTGTATAGTGACTTCCGTAATAATATGGATAAATGGACAGATGATTAGTTAAATAAGGAATTAGATATTTAGTGAGCGAAAGCTGTAAAATGACATTTTAAACTATAAAGCCAGAACTAAAATATTATTTAAATCTAATTCTCTTGAACATACAAGAAAAAATCCAAAAAGTTAAAGGCTTCATAATGCTGTTTTTGAAAGTGAAATAAATGTTGAATTTTATTTTTGTGATGCTATTTTTCACTCAGTTGCCATGTCACCAACTTTCCAGACAAACATAAAAATAAATTTAAATCACTGAATGGCAGAAAACCAAGCATTCATTTTCATGGAAGGTTTTAAGTTGTTTTTGGTTTCCATTACTTAATCCTCAGATTCTCTGCAACAAACACAAATAGAGTATGCTCTAGCATTTTTTTTATGGAAAAAGCATACAGTGAATCAGTATTCATGATTACAAAACTGTAAAGCATTGCTAAAAAAAAAAAAAAAAAAGTCTTGGCACCTCTGTGTGGGATAAATATGTTCTCTCCAAGTTCACACTTTGTGATTATCAAAGTCCAATGGTTAATGCTATTCAAGGTACAGTGGAACCTCGGTTCACGACCATAATTCGTTCCAAAACTCTGGTCGTAAACCGATTTGGTCGTGAACCGAAGCAATTTCCCCCATAGGATTGTATGTAAATACAATTAATTCATTCCAGACCATATGAACTGTATGTAAATATATATTTTTTTTTAATTTTTAAGCACAAATATAGTTAATTAAACCATAGAATGCACAGCGTAATAGTAAACTAAATGTAAAAACATTGAATAACACTGAGAAAACCTTGAACAACAGAGAAAACTAACACTGCAATAGTTTGTGCTATAGTGCTAGGAACCGCTCGCTAAAAACACTTTTTTAATGAGTTTTAAGCACAGGGGGAAAAAAATGACCATTTGAAAAATCCGTAATTTAATAAACCACCAAGAAAAGTAACATTGCAACAATGCAGGCTACGAACCGATCACTGTAAACAGAACTGAAAACAAAAAGAAGTCTTCTCTACCTTATGCGTCCAGTCCTCCCTCTCTCGCGCCTGTGTGTGTGTGCGCGCGTGTTTCTCTTTTACGAGCCTGGAGCGCCTGTGTGTGTGTGTCTCTCTAGCGCACTCCTGTATGTGTGCGCGCCTCTCTTGCGCGGGCTCCTGTGTGTGTGCTCGTCTGTCTCTCTTTCGCGTAGCCTGTGTGTGTGTGCGGCTCTCTCTCTCTTGCGCTGCCTGTGTGTGTGCGTGTGTGTGTGTGTGTGTGTGTGGCGCTCTCTTGCTCGCTGCACAGGAAATGCACAGGGAGAGACTGAACATGTACAAACCAAAAGGGAACCTGGCTTGTTCGTATACCGAGTGTGTGGTCGTGAACCGAGGCAAAAGTCTGGCGAACTTTTTGGTCGTAAACCGATTTGTACGTGTACCGAGACGTTCGTGAACCGAAGTTCCACTGTATTTGTGTCACTCTGTGTTTATGCCTTAACACCAATGATGTAGTCTGTTACACTATATCTCTTATTTATATTTCTCTTCTGGTTTGTCCCACTTCCACTTCAAAACTGGTCCCGCCCACACGCAGCCGACACGGCATTTCTCGATTCCTATTCGTCCTCTTCCATGTCATGCACTATTCTGACCTGCTGAGCGTAATACATCCAACAAGTACTCGAGGGGCTGCCACAACGGTAAAGTAGCTTTACCACCTATGCGGTAGCCACCTGTGTCTTTACAACAGCTTCTTACACAGCAAACATCAGAAGCTAAAAATTATCGTGAACACAAGAATACAACTCTTCTCTAGCGTTTGCTTCCATGGGTGCACAGATAACTCAACCTCCTGGCCACGGACCATACTGTTTTAAAATACACGGGCAAATTTATCACCCAATCTCTCCACTATACACTAACACTTGTACCTCTCCAGGATATGGACAGTTGTATGTTTTTGACACAGCGCAAGCTACTGCAGTACGCTTACAAAATAAAGTAATCTCTGAATGCAGCGAAAATGTACTTCTCCAGCTAAATTCCATGCTTAGAACCATCAACCCCTTAACTAAATCATACAAACACATGCATGAAATCGCTCAGTCCAATCCAACAGCATCTGTACGAATGGTTTTCAAGGAAAACCCTAGGCAGGATTTTCGATGATACAATGCCCCGACATGTCACACTGATGTTGCAGCGATTTTCGTCGGAGAAGATGGCGAAACGCCTGCCCAAAAGGACATTTGCATCCATCCCATAGGCAACTCCTGTAAACGGATTTCCACTCTCAATATGAATTGCGATCCTATGGTTTACCTACTTTTATTCCCTTACGGAGACATTGGCTGGCACAAAGATTTACAACATGTTCCCGATAAAAGAACCGCCAAGCGAGGCTTACTCAATGCCAATTTTACTCGTTCAGATTAGCAATGAGGAATACATTTAGTATTTTGCACTCCAGCGGCAAACTATTCCAACAGTACGTCGTAGATGCGTATATTAAAACAGAGGGCACACGTCTCAACTATCTCAGATTACATCAACAAGATCTGCGAGTGGAACTATCAGACGCACTGCAAGCAAACACTGAAAATAACAATGTACGTGTAGATTAAATGATCATATTACCATCCACATTTCCAGAAAGTCCAAGATACATGCAAAAAAACTATCAGGATGCCATGGCCATAGTACGTAAATTCGGAAAGCCTGATTTATTTATCACTGTCACGTGTAATCCTGCTTGGCCAGAAATTCTACCTGCACACTGCGTCTTTCAAGAAGTATTTATTTATTCTTGATTTCTGAATTCCTTTCTCACCTTTTTCCGTTCCTATTCTTACACGGCGTCGGCTAGTTATGCAATAATTATTTTTTGGTTTTGTAATACACTTTAAACAACTTTCACATGAGTCCTAGGCTTTGAATGCATGCTTATTCATATTCAAGTCCTATGACTAATGTGATAATTACTTTTAGCTATTAAATTGGTGCTAAACGCCTGTATTTTCAAAATATAAAATGCTGCATTAACAAACATTTTCTTTTTGCATGTGGTCTATTTAGCCTCAGCTGATAATAATCAGCTGATGGAGTGACTTGCCAGGCACCATGTGCCTCTGGCTACAAGTGTAATCAGTCTCTGGACATTTTATTTAAAGCTTCCATCTCTTGTAGAGGCTTATTTGGGAAAAGGTAAATCAAAGGTAAAAACAGTCAAACCTCACAAAAATGTCAGTATGGATGTAAGCATGTTTGACATGTGGGTGTGCATTTGTGCAATGGCTCATATAAGATAGCCGAACACATTTTATTCACTGTTAAGAAAAACAAGACATTTTCTGCTTACTTACATAGTACATCAGAATAAAAAATATACTCTATAACATTCTGCAAACTTGCACAAAACTCCAAATTACAGTACTGGGCAACTCTTTACTATGCTCTCTCCATTATTTACTCAATCTAACATTCTGAAGCTGTAACTGTTTTCAATATATTTATACATTCTTAAAACAACATTTTCCAGTTCAGGATAAAACTATGGACAAGGCTGGAAACAGCCCTATGCAGGACGCCAGTCTGTATCTGGACACATGCTGTACAAGCACATGCCCATGCTCACTGATTGAGCAAATGTAGAAGTACTAGTTAACATAACCTGCACATCTTTGGGGAGGTGAAGTAACTGGACATGACCCATACAAAGTTGACAAAAACATGCAAGCAATACACTGTTAGGATCACTATGTATTCATTGTTGCTTTGCCATCTTTGTTCCTGTTTTTTCTGTTATGTTTTTTTTATTCCTCATGCTGTGACGCTCACCAATATATCCATCTTCTGCATTATTTCCTTTTGCTGCTATGATGCTACATTTTTCCAGGCTTGTTCCTTGTGCAGTGCAGCACGTAACACTGTGGCAGCCATGTTACTGAAAGGCAAGCTATGCATCCAATATAATAATCCAAATAATTTAAAAGCAGCTAGAACTTCTTATTTTTCTGACCTCATTGATGTGTACTATCATAATCCTAGCTTCCTGTTTAAAACTTTAAATGGCCTTGTCAACGCAACATTTATGTTTAACTACAATTCATTTTTATCCTTTCTTACCGATAAGATTGACGCACTACGGGCTTCCATCACTCGCCCTGTCTCCTATATTGACATCCCATGTCCCAGTTTGAATCTTTTAGCTTCATTTATGCCCTTTTTATAACCAGAGTTATTTGACTCACTGATATCTCAAATGAAGTCTTCCTCCTGTTCCCTCGACATTCTTCCAACAAAATTTCTCAAGGAATTCATCAAATCTGTTGGGCCGACCATTTTGGCTATTATTAACAGTTCCCTATTAAGTAGCTATATATGAGATCATTTTAAAACTGCAATTGTCCATCCTCCACTTAAAAAGCCTGATCTAGACAAGTCTAATTTAAATAATTATAAGCCTACCTCAAGGCTCCCTTTTTTTGTTTAAGCTGCTCAAAAAGGTAGTAGCCGGTCAACTTTTAGCAGTCATAAATAAGTACAATATTTTTGAAAAAATTCAGTCAGGAGACTGTACTCCTTAGGGTCACTAATGGCCTTCTTAGAAATTAGGACTTGAGCAAGACCTCAGTTTTAGTTCTCCTTTGTCTAAGTGCAGTCTTTGACACCATTGATCATTCTATACCAGTAAACCCCCGATTCTCTAACGAATCGCAAACGAACGAATGGCAATCACTCCGTGTTCCATCTAATCGTTGGAGGGAGCACACACAATGGAGGGTGGGAGTGTTTTGGGAGGGTATGGATGTAAGTAAATACATATATGCGTAATTGTATTCAGTAATATGTTTAAATTAAAATCGAAATGTAATAGTTATGTCATTTAAGTATAAAATGTCATTGTGCCGCCGCACATATATGTACAAAATATATTGTAGGGTAAAGGTGTAAATGAAGTACATAGAGAGTAAAGACAGAATCCAATGGTAGATCACAGAGATTTAATCAAATACTTCTTTATATACAACATTAGTAGTAAAGATGGTGTCCTGTCCTGGAATGAGTGTTCCTTGGTTTGGAGTATGTACAACTTTAACTTTAACGTCACATGAACGCCGAACTCTTGAAAAGGCCACATAAAGTTGTCCATGTCCAAAGACAGGTTTGGAGAGATAAATGCTAACTCTGTCCATGGTTTGACCTTGGGATTTCTTGATTGTCATGGCAAATGCTGCCTTAATGAGAAATTGGCGGCAAGTTTAAAGGGTAATTCCAGGTCAGAACTTGTAAGGTCAACTCTGGGAATCAAAACAGTATTGTTAGAATGCGATCCCGTAAGAACTTTTGCTTCAATAACATTGTCTCGTTGCATAAACCTTGTTTAGTATTAAGGTTATTTAATAGCATGACTATTGTTCCCAGTTTAAGGTTAAGACTGTGTTGTGGTAACCCTGCTGGATTAATAGTGTTTAAATATTCTAATGGGAAGTTAATATGCTCAGTTTCGTCCTCAGAATCAACTTTGTCAGTACTTACAATGAGGTGGCTTTCTCCAGGAAGCAGTGCAATGACTTGGTTATTTATCTGATCAACGTCAATATTCTTTGGACATAATATAGCTGTTTGCGTTAAAAGTGGTATTTCGTCTAATGAGATCGCTTGACCAAACACCTCCGTTACTAAGTCGTCGCAAATAAAGTCTTGAGGGATTTGAATAATATCTGGGTGAAGTTCATATGTATTGGTAAGGTTTCCATCTCCCAGTTGCAACAACCAATTGGTATACTCTGGATCAGCACAACGCATGTTTTGTACTAAATGTAGTTTTTCAAAGTAATGTCAATTGTCTGCGTATTTTAAAACGGACTGAACAATGGCTGAACGCATGGCATGCGGAACAATAACCAGGTACTGTCGGAAGTTCCCTCCTAATAAAAGAACTTTTCCTCCAAATGGAATATCATTATTCATTAACGCTTGTAGAACTTTATCAATGGTGTTGAGTAAATGACCGGATGGCATTGTACACTCGTCTAAAATCAATAGTTCCGCAAGACGGATTTCATCTGCATTGTGACTGCCCATTTTCATAGTTGTTGTGGGCGCCTGCGTTCATCGTGTCTATCCATGCGGGCTCGTTTTTGTATTTCCGTTATTTGTGCTGTTTGTATTTGGACCCGTGACTCCATTAGCTATACGGCGTCTACTGTTAAGAATTATAATCGCACTTACGTTTAATACGGAGCGCTCGTGTATTGTTTCTTTCCATCTGGTGGCGTTTCTGTGCTTTCTGTAGCTGGACTGTTAATAATGTATTACTGTAATACTGTAATGTGATTGAAATATGCTATGTAGTGTGGACCTCTGGGTTTCCGTATTGTAATACAACCTTCGAATCCTCTCGTTTCTTTTTTTTTGCTCTGTGGCGGGCTCGTTGCAGTGAGGCAGTGCATTGTAATACTGTAATGTGATTGAAATATGCTGTGTAGTGTGGACGTTTGGGGTTTCCGTACTGTAATGAAATATGCTGTGTAGTGTGGACGTTTGGGGTTTCCGTACTGTAATACAACCTTCGAATCCTCTCGTTTCTTTTTTTGCTCTGTGGCGGGCTCGTAGCAGTGCGTTAGTGCGCAGTGTGGACCTCTGGGGTTTCCGTATTGTAATACAACCTTCAAATCCTGTCGTTTCTTTTTTTTTTTTGCTCTGTGGCGGGCTCGTTGCAGTGCGGCAGTGCGCGTGCGCCTCGATGTGCCCAGCACCCTGCGTCCATATCCGGTTTACAATCTTCAGTTAGTAAGATGGCTCGTTGCAGTGCGTTAGTGCGCAGTGTGGACCTCTGGAGTTTCCGTATTGTAATACAACCTTCGAATCCTGTCGTTTCATTTTTTTGCTCTGTGGAGGGCTCGTTGCAGTGCGCCTCGATGTGCCCAGCGCCCATATCCGGTTTACAACCTTCGGTTAGTAAGATGGATTGCTACATAGACTGAATCATTGGGTTGGTTTATCTGGAACAGCATTAAATGGATTTCTTACCTGTAAAATAGAAAATTTAAAGACAGCAATCCACTTCCATCTTAAATTTTGGTGTACCACAAGGTTTTGTCCTGGGTCCCTTATTATTTATTGTCTATATGCTACCCTTAGGCTTTATTATTAGAAAGCATGACATTCAGTTTCATTGCTATGCCAATGATCTACAGCTTTACTTAGCTTTGGATCATAATAATTCAAGTAGTTTTGCCATGCTTCATGGAAGTATTACCGACATAAAGAACTGGATGTCTTAATTTCCTTCACCTAAATTCAGATAAAACAGAAGTGCTAATTATGGGTGATCGACAAAATGCTAATCTGGTTAAAGCTTCCAGGGGAAACCTACCTTTTACTTTAAAACAGAGGCCAGAAACTTAGGTGATTTTCCACTCTAGGTTAAATTTTGAGGTTCATGTCAAAAAACTGCTTCAGTCTTGTTTTTATCATTTAATGATTATTGCTAAAGTCATAACCATGACTAGGCTTCAGGGACACTGAAAAATTAATTGTTTTTATTACTTCACACCTGGCTTATTATAACTACTTGCTCTCAACTCTTCATAAAACCAGTCTGTCCAGACTACAACTGCAAAAATGCTGCTGCAAGACTCCTCACCAGGTTTACGTCCTCTGCTCATGTCACCCCTATTTTAGTCTTATTACATTGGTTGCCAGTTAATTACAGGATTAAGTTTAAGATCATACTGAATGGCCTGCCTCCAGTATATGTTAAAGACATGCTGAATTTTTATCATCCAAGTAGACCTCTTAGATCATCTGATCAGTGCTTACTTGTTATTCCACACACTAGATTAAAACCAAAAGGGGATAGAGCTTTCCTTCTTTCTTTTTAATTTAATTTATTAAAACCATACATACAAGCAAACTTAAACCAAATTCAGTTCAACTACCCCCCCCCCACCTCCCCCAAGAGAAATAGAGGGAGGCCAACAGTAGAAAAAATGAAATTAAAACTTATTCTAAAATGTTATTGATTAAATCCTGCCAGGTTTTAAAAAATTTTGAACAGATCCACTAAGAATTTGATTTTTTCCAACTTCAGATAGTATTGAACATCACTTATCCACTGACTTAAAAGAGATGTACTAAGATTCTTACAGTTGAGAAAGACATGTCTATGTGCTAGTAGTGAAGTAAAGGCAATTACAGTTTGTTTGTCCTTCTCTACTTTAAGCCCATCTGGAGGTACACCAAATATAGCTATTAATGGATAGGTAGGGATTGGGAATTGGGATTGGGATTGTCTGAAAGGCATTTAAAACCTTTGGTCCAGAATGATGTTAATTTGGTACATGCCCAAAACATATGGCCCAATGAAGCTGGAGCTCAATTGCAACGTTCACAGGTTTGATGTTGCTCTGGAAACATTTTGGACATTTTAAATGAGATAGATGTGCTTGATAAAAGATTTTAAGTTTAGCAATTTTATGCATTGCACATATGGAGCTAGGGTGAATTCTGTGCATAGTAGCCTTTCACTCCATTTCTAAAATTTTGAGTAAGAGATCCTTTTCCCACTGTACTCTGGGATCTTTGGAAGGAAGGGAATGTTTTTATATATTATAGAAATGCTGCCTGAGTCCCCAAGACTGTTAAATATTTCTTCTGGAAAAGAAATAGGTGGGAGGTGAGGAAAATTGGGCAGATTTTGTTTAGCAAAGTTTCTAATGCTACCTTCTGCTTTAGGTCATTGTAGGGTCACCCTATGGATGTGTGGATGTTTTGAATTCCAAATAAATGAGGTTATGATTGAATATAATTTCTTAAAAAATGATTTGTTAATGTATATGGGGATGCTTTGAAAAAGAAAAAGAAGCTTAGGAAGGATATTCATATTGATCAAGTGATGACTCAGGCACCGCTGAGAGTGGCAGCCTTTTCAGCCGCTCCGTGTACAACTTTATTTTTCTACCTTTTATTTTTCTCTTTTTCAATTATTTTTTATTGATCACTCCTATCACTTTCTTTTATGTGGATTCGCTCCCTGGACACTTTAACTTTTACATTGTGGACATTGTAATAAATAAACGCCTTGAACACAATCCAACCTCTGCTCCTTAGGGACAAGCTGACAGAGATGGGAGTAGATTCATACCTGGTGTCATGGATCGTGGACTATCTTAAAGACAGACCTCAGTATGTGCGTCTTGGGAACTGCACATCTGACATTGCAACACAGGAGCGCCACAAGGGACTGTACTTTCTCCGATCCTGTTCAGCCTATATACATCGGACTTCCAACACAACTCGGAGTCCTGCCATATGCAAAAGTTTGCTGATGACACTGCTATCGTGGGCTGCATCAGGAGTGGGCAGGAGGAGGAGTATAGGGACCTAATCAATGACTTTGTTAAATGGTGCGACTCAAACCACCTACACCTGAACACCAGCAAAACCAAGGAGCTGGTGGTGGATTTTAGGAGGCCCAGACCCCTCATGGACCCCGTGATCATCAGAGGTGACTGTGTGCAGATGGTGCAGACCTATAAATACCTGGGAGTGCAGCTGGATGATAAATTAGACTGGATTGCCAATACTGATGCTCTGTGTAAGAAAGGACAGAGCCGGTTATACTTCCTTAGAAGGCTGGCGTCCTTCAACATCTGCAATACAATGCTGCAGATGTTCTATCAGACGGTTGTGGCAAGCGCCCTCTTCTACGTGGTGGTGTGCTGGGGAGGCAGCATTAAGAAGAAAGACGCCTCACGCCTGGACAAACTGGTGAGGAAGGCAGGCTCTATTGTTGGCATGGAGCTGGACAGTTTGACATCTGTGGCAGAGCAATGGGAGCTCAGAAGGCTCCTATCAATTATGGAGAATCCACTGCATCCACTAAATAGTGTCATCTCCAGACAGAGGAGCAGCTTCAGCGACAGACTGCTGTCACTGTCCTGCTCCACTGACAGACTGAGATCGTTCCTCCCCCAAACTATGCGACTCTTCAATTCCACCCAGGGGGTAAACGTTAACATTATTCAAAGTTTTTGTCTGTTTTTACCTGCATTATTATTACTCTTTAATTTAACATTGTTTTTTGTATCAGTATGCTGCTGCTGGAGTATGTGAATTTCCCCTTGGGATTAATAAAGTATCTATCTATCTATATTCATCTGGACAGTGTTAATTCTCCCTTCTAAATTGAGTTGGAGAGTAGACCATCTATGCATATCTTGTTTAAGCTGATCCATGCAGACAGCAAAATGTTATTGAAAAAGTACTTTAGGTTTACTTGTGATGTTAACCCTAGGTATTTAAAATGATCTGCGAAAATAAAAGTGAAGGTGTCCAATCTAATGTTGTGTGTGTGCTAGAGAATATTTGGCCAATCCAATATTGCAACCAAAACTGAATCTTACTTAATAAGTGGGTCTCCTGTAAAAATACTACCTTGGCATTTAGACCCATTAGGTGAGAGAATACTTTCTTTGTCTTTAATTCATAATTGAGACCTTTGACATTCCACCTCACAATGTTCACTGTTTGGTCATAGAGACATTGCTTCTGAACTTTTTTTTGACATTTTGTAGTCTTAAATTAAGGTAGTACATTATTACATAAGATAGCTTTAACCTTAATTTCCAGTTTTGCCAGGAGTTATTGCTATCAAGCCTATTGTTGTTTGGCACTTATAATTGTGGGAGTTAAAAGGATACAGTGGAAATAGCATGTTCTTTTTCTCTCCCTCCTCAGCACCCACCCGGACCCCCCATTTTGCATCCCCACGTGAGGCTAGATCACACTTCATTAAGAACCAGTCCTCTGACATGGAGACAGAGCACGTCCGAAACAAAACAGGATTAAAAAGTATAAAAGGATTAAAGGATAGATATCTATTAGCAATACAGTCCAAAAACTATAAACTTAGAATATAACCTTAATAAACCCAAGACAGAGCTTTCTCTGTTATGGCCCCCAAACTCTGGAACTGCCTCCCACTTGATATTTTAGGGCATCTAATTCTGTAAAAGATTGTGAAGAAATAGTAAATTTGACTTGAAAAATGCTTAATTTGTACTTTAATCCACCTGGGTAACGAACCACAGTCCCCATTTTGCAGAATTTAGCTTCTGTCATTTACCCTTAAAAAATCTCTGCTACTTGCAGAGAAAACAATAAAACGTGGGGATTCTAACAGCAGATGCTGGAGCCATGAGGCAGCAGTGCTATCCACTGTAACAAAAAGTAAAATCACCATGACTTATAAAATAAAGCAACATAGTTTCAGATACAACATAGGTTTTATTTCTTCTCTTTTTTGAACAAATGTATGGCTGTTTACACTAAAAACAGACTTAGATAAAGTCTCCCTCCTCACTCAAAAAAACAAATGCTTTGTTTGAACCAGAAGAACAGCACTCCTATATCATCAACTACATACTTTCAAGGGCCAAACCGGCTGCATTTGAAGTTCTCCCAGTGAAATTCCAGTTAAGGAAAACTTAACTCTCCCCGTAGAAAAAAAGACCAGCCTCAAAATTATCTACAATATCTATCTCATTGTCAATAGAGGGTACACAGTTCCCAAAGGGAAAACATGGTATTTGTGCTATTGTTACTATTCTAAAATCATCACAACCACTTTACATAAGATTTACATATGATCTGACATTGCAATTCAATGATACATTTTCAAAATAATATGACATAAATGAGATCAACAGTTTTGCCACTATCACAGTACAACTACACAGTTGAAAAATTACACCTGAATAAGAAACTGTACATGTCATTTTCTATGCAAAGAGTAAAGTAACAGATCCCTCATAAGCATACTCAGCAAAAGTGAAATGATAAACACATGACACAATACAAAACATTTTAAAATTTATTATGAATGTAAGTCTCACACTACTGTTGTTTGTTCAGAGTAAAAGAAGAAAAAAAATAACAGCTAATTAAATGATAAAATCAATTTAAAGAAAAATGATTCATCAGGAAACTAACTGAAACAAAATCAGTGATGCAACAGGACTAAGACTGGAAACCACTGATCAACCTGATTATCAATATTTAAATAAGCCTGCACTTTTCTCATAAAAATGTGAAGTTAAGAATTATTAATGTAAAGCTCCTTGCTTAAACAGTTTCTACAGGAAAAAGTCTAATCAGAATCAATTTTGAAAGAAGGCACTCCTGAAAGAACATGCATCTTGGGCAAGAATCAAACAGCTTTTTGACAGATTTGTGGTGACAATGCAATCCTGCTGCATCACCGTACTTTAAAAAAAAAAATCCAACTCTGCCGTTGTAGGGGCATTAACATGCTCAGGAAGGGTCACCAGTCCATTGTAGGGACTGAGCCAATACAATTTATAGATTATCATCCAATATTAGTATCTGGATGAGTGGAGATGCAGAAATACATTGTTTAATCATTTTAAAAAGGATTTATGTTACAATAAAAACAAACATGTATACTTCATTTTAACTCCCCATAAAAGCCATCATTGCATTCCAAAAGATATGGTAACAATGTAACCCAATAAATATTAATCATGGAATTATCCTGTTTTCTCAGAAAATGAAAGTACATGGAACTTGACAGCTTAGAAATACGAAACCTACAAAAAGTGAAAAAAGTTACAAGAAGAAATGTGCATTTAGTTTGTCCTTAAAATCTTGAGTGCAAGACATTAAAATTCAAAATTTAGTATGTTTAACCCAGTTTGTAGTGGCCATTTTGATATTTAATATTAAAAATCATATTTCTGCACATTATTATACAGAATGTAAGCTGAATGTGAAACCAGTGTCAGAAATGTTATAATCTACAGTACATGCACTAGCCAATACCCTGGAATTTTCATTAATTCAGCTTGGCTCAAGTTCCAGTGTTGCGGATGGAATTTTAATGTTATTATGTATAAAGCTAGCCTCAGTATAAATACTATATGATATGTAGCATTCCCGGTGAAAACAAAAAATGAAAAATACATTGTTTTCTCACATCTTCAAATTCAATACAATTAAAATCCCTAAAGTGTCATTTATGCAAAACTAAATTATACATAAAACATCCATATAGCTCATTTTCACCTCTTTAAACTTGATACTACAAATATATGTGTCATTTAAATATATGCAAAACAAAAAAAGTGAAAACACAATGTACAATTTTCTAATGTAAACATGCAATAAAACCACACCTAGCAACCTGGTGACTAAGGCAGTCAAATTTCTCATAAAGTCTTCCTGCACCTATAAACAAGACCATCTATGTTACTTTTTCTTTGCAAACTTCTGGACTGATGTTCATTAGTTAACAACATGTTAGGCACTGTTCCTTTGCTTGTTTGCATTTAAATCTACACCTACACCATGTGACCACCAGCTCCCTATGGCAGCACCCATGGAACCCAACCGGGATGTGCCAAACTCGAACTCCCACGGTGTTCTTTGGGAATCCGAGACACTGCTGCACTTCAGGGCGGCTACTATCTAGTGCTCCAGGGGTGGAAGCGCCTGGTGCATATCTGCTCCCTTAGTCCTTCCATTAAGAAGGCATCCCAGTCAGGTATGTCCAGGTAGCTGTCCATCACAAGCATAAAAACAGAACATTTTGATATATGAATACACATCTAATTTGTTAACAATTAATTACTTATAGATTTGTATTCCTACTGATTTCTCTGCACATTTTGAACTGGTACATGTTTTTTGGAATAGAAAGTGGTTACCATGAAAGTTAAAACAACAGAACATACTATTCTCAAACGTGTCTAATCCAATACTGGATTGTGGGTGAGTTGGGGTTTAAACTAATAGAACTTGGCTCCAAGCAAGAACAAACCGCTGACAAAATGCCAATCTGTACACACAAATCATACTCATACCGGATCTATTCAAAATTGCAAATTAACCTAACACACTTTTAAAATGTGGAAGGAAAGGGAAGAGCATTTCAACTTCATAAACTGAACTGGTTTATAGGGTCATTATCGTCATATGTACAGAGAGTCCAGTGAAATTCTGACTTGGTTGTGCTAATCAACATGTAACACATCACCAGAAATCCAGACCCACGAGGCAACAGTGTTAACAGCATTAACCAGAACAGAGATCTTACCCCAGCTACATAAACATGAAAAAAAGAATTAAAGAAGTGTATCAATTATTTAATTACAAAAGAAAAAAAATGTAGATAGAGAAGAGTATAAGGAAGAATTATAGTGCCTCAAGACAATTATCACTGCTAACCTAAGGCTTTTTTCTCTATAATGATCACATAACAACAATTTATGTCTAATTAGCAACCTATAAATCTTTCCCAGCCTGACCATACAGACAACACTGAGTAAAAGCTACTTTCCTACTACAGTACTTGGTTTGTACGATCTTACCTCTTAACCTGACATCTTTCACTACATTATAGCTCTGCCACCTTAGCCCCAATAATCCTTTTTCTTATCAGATCTTTAATTATCTTTTCCATTGTTTATACATTTGACAGTAGTTGAAAGCAGATTTTAACCCACTCATTTAAGAGTGTGACACTCTCAGTAGAGCATGTACTGCAGCAAAGTTTAGGAGATACTACATATACACAAGCAAAATACAAGCACAGCCAGAATTCGAGCAAAATAAAAACACAGCCAGCATCCTTGGAAGATTGTGTCTCTTTCCCTAAATTTGCCTTTTTTCAAAACACTAAGCAATCTCTTTCTGGTTTGCCATCACTGGTAAACTTTTCTGCCTTTTAGTTCCTAAGTAGTACTTATCTACTGACATATTTTAAGCACACGCCAAACCCAACAATGTGCATTTTTTACCCATTTCAGCTGCTTAAACTTTTTCAGGGCAGCATAGCCCTTAGAGACAATATTTGTTGTTACAACATCCATGCTTCTTTTATTAATTATTTGACCTAAATATAAACAAGAAAAAGTTCATAAACAAGAATATGAAGTACAATTTTGTTTATTTAGCACAATTTCATCTAGGCCAAAAATTAGTTATTTTCTTAGAAATACGTAGATGGATAGATAGAATTTTATTCCTGTGTTAAAAATCAAGGGTTGCTTGTCCAAACTTTTCATTATCAATGTGAGGCAGCTGGAAGAATTTAAGAAATCAAAAGGATTGACCTGGTTTATGTAGTTGACAAGTGATTGTACATTCCTCCCCCCTTATGAACTATAATTATAAAACTTCCATAAAATTTTTTACAGTTAACTTAAATCCACTAATTTCACAAACAACACTTTCCCTGAATGTATGAGACAAGAAGTAGATCAGCATAAAGATGTAAAATATTTTACGACCACAAAAATTTTATAGTGCAGCCAAATATAAGTCTTTCTTCACATTTTATGTGTGCAAATTATGTAACACATATAGGTAGGTACCTGTAAACTATGCAATACCTACCTGCAAACAAAATACTTTCAGAAGACATCAGAGGTTAAAAAAAATTGGACAACATTTAACCCTCCAGATCATGGTGGAAAGTCATGTTTGCATGAGAAAGGACAGTGGTGCCAATGCAGTGAAAGTACTGAACAAGTGGACTCACCTTCAATGGTTCAGGTCCAGAGATTTTAAAAATTTACCTGGACTGCAGGGATTATAACACTGAAATTGACTAAATGCTACTGTAGCATTTATTATTTAAGATCAGAAACACAATCTCACAGTTGACATGAAGATTTATTCATAATGTTGAGTATTATGATGAATCTGTGATGCAATATTCTGTCATGGTTACTACATCAGTCAATCACATAAGAGGGTGCAATGTAATGATTACCTCAGGTGGCAGTTTAGCAATGTTGACATTTTTATTGAAAAGTATTTTTTTAACATAATAAAAAAGTGAGAATTAAGTATGAAATGTAAGAATTACATACATACAGTGCATCCGGAAAGTATTCACAGCGCATCACTTTTTCCACATTTTGTTATGTTACAGCCTTATTCCAAAATGGATTAAATTCATTTTTTCCCTCAGAATTCTACACACAACACCCCATAATGACAACGTGAAAAAAGTTTACTTGAGATTTTTGCAAATTTATTAAAAATAAAAAAAATTGAGAAAGCACATGTACAGAAGTATTCAAAACTAGCCAACCCGCGGCGTACCATACGCCGCATAATCAGGCTGGGTTTTTAATGATTTTTAAGCACAGGGAAAAAATTTACATTTGAAAAATCCGGAGGAGAGGGGAAGGACGCCCATTACGCCCCATCCGTCATGCTAGTCTGCTGATTTCTCGTTCAGTAACCTGTGAGTAGTGATGGGTTGGGGGGGCGGGGGGGGGTGAAGCCTCACGAAGCATCAACACGTTTGAAGCAATTGTGTCGCAAATCGTATCGAAGCTTCGAAGCATTTAACACTCACTTCTCTAGTGACACCTCCTGGCCATTTTCATTAACGTTACAGAAACTTATGATACACTTGAATGACATCTGTTAAAACTCGTATTGCTTTTATTTTTTCGCAGCTACAGACTGACAACGAAGAGAAGGGTTCATCAGCAGCTTCTAGTGTGTGATGTGTAAAAAATATAAATATAACTTCTTTAACTGCCTTGTGGCGCTGTAGTAGTACGGCTGGTTTGCAGTAAGGAGACAGTGGAAGATTGTGGGTTGGCTTCCTGGTTCTTCCCTGTGTGGATAGCAAATTATCCGCGACAAACAAACTGTTTTACTCGCTGCAAACCAACCCGTGGCGTAGTATACGCCACTCTTTCAATGTTTTTTAAGCAGAGGGAAAAAATGAACATTTGCAAAATCCGTAACGCTGCTTTCAGTAAGTACAATGCACACGCGTTTAGTTTGTTGGCGACTTTTTGCCAGCTGTCTTTCCTGGTTTGGGCTGTTTTTGCAGTGTTACCGCTTGTGCATATTAAATCTTGAATTCCTTTGAGTAACTAACTAACACCCACCCATTCAGCTTGTGTGAAAAAAATGCGCCCGTTCTTTCATCATTTTGTTGCAGCAATATACATTGTGTTTTCATTCAGCGCGGAGGTGCGCATTCATCTCGGATTATTACATCCAGCTAATCTAGCTACGCGACTGCGTTTGAAAAACTGACTTATCCTAGATGAGTTTCACCGGCATTAATGATTAGGAATCTGGTTGGAACAAAACACTGCAGCCACAGGGGTTCAGCAGGACCGAGTTTGGGAAACACCGCTGAACACTTGTGGCTCTTGCCAACTCACGGCGTATCATATGTCGCATAATTATGTATTGATGGGTGAACACTTTCTGAACGACACAGTTGTCCAAACAGAAGTGAAAGTAAAATCGAGCCTGGTGCATTCTTTTGGTAGTGTTGCTGCTTTACAGTAAGGAGACTGTGGAAGATTTTTGGTTCGTTTGGGCTGCATTTGCAGTGTTACCGCCTGTGCATATGAAATCTTGAAATCCTTCGAGTAACAAATTAACTAACACCCACCCACACAGCTTGTGTAAAAAAAATGCGCCCGTACTTTCATCATTTTGTTGCAGCCTATCAAAGACTTGCTGCCCCCAACTCAAGGTGGCTCAGAGGTCGATGTGTAGCGTACAACAGATGAACATAAATGACGCTGTTTTTTTCGAGGCGTCGCGTCCCAGTTAGTGGGCGTGGCTCTGCGAGTTGTCGTCGTATCCAATGGTCATAGAGTTGGTGGGCGAGGCTCTTTCCTACTTGTCGGCGGCTTAGTGAATCCACGCCTCTTCCTGCGTGCTTTGATGGGTGTCTTGTTTTGGTGTGCGTGCTTTCATGGTTGTCTTCCCCTTCTGGCGTCGACTTTGTGAATTATATATATATAGATTGAGCTCCGGTGCATCCTGTTTCCCCTGATTATCCTTGATATGTTTCTGCGGCTTAATTGGAGTCCACCTGTGGTAAATTCAGTTGATTGGACATGATTTGGAAAGGCACACACCTGTCTATATAAGGTCCCACAGTTGACAGTTCATGTCAGAGCACAAACCAAGCATGAAGTCAAAGGAATTGTCTGTAGACCTCAGAGACAGGATTGTCTCGAGGCATAAATCTGGGGAAGGTTACAGAAAAATTTCTGCTGCTTTGAAGGTCCCAATGAAGCACAGTGGCCTCCATCATCCGTAAGTGGAAGAAGTTCAAAACCACCAGGACTCTTCCTAGAGCTGGACGGCCATCTAAACTGAGCGATCGGGGGAGAATGGCCTTAGTCAGGGAGGTGACCAAGAACCTGATGGTCACTCTGTTAGAGCTCCAGAGGTCCTCTGTGGAGAGAGAAGAACCTTCCAGAAGGACAACCATCTCTGCAGCAATCCACCAATCAGGCCTGTATGGTAGAGTGGCCAGATGGAAGCCACTCCTTAGTAAAAGGCACATGGCAGCCCGCCTGGAGTTTGCCAAAAGGCACCTGAAGAGCTCTCAGACCATGAGAAAGAAAATTCTCTGATCTGATGAGACAAAGATTGAACTCTTTGGTGTGAATGCCAGGCGTCATGTTTGGAGGAAACCAGGCACCGCTCATCACCAGGCCAATACCATCCCTACAGTGAAGCATGGTGGTGGCAGCATCATGCTGTGGGGATGTTTTTTAGTGGCAGGGACTGGGAGACTAATCAGGATAAAGGGAAAGATGACTGCAGCAATGTACAGAGACATCCTGGATGAAAACCTGCTCCAGAGCGCTCTTGACTTCAGACTGGGGCGACGGTTCATCTTTCAGCAGGACAACGACCCTAAGCACACAGCCAAGATATCAAAGGAGTGGCTTCAGGACAACTCTGTGAATGTCCTTGAGTGGCCCAGCCAGAGCCCAGACTTGAATCCGATTGAACATCTCTGGAGAGATCTTAAAATGGCTGTGCACCGACACTTCCCATCCAACCTGATGGAGCTTGAGAGGTGCTGCAAAGAGGAATGGGCGAAACTGGCAAAGGATAGGTGTGCCAAGCTTGTGGCATCATATTCAAAAAGACTTGAGGCTGTAATTGCTGCCAAAGGTGCATCGACAAAGTATTGAGCAAAGGCTGTGAATACTTATGTACATGTGATTTCTCAGTTTTTTTATTTTTAATAATTTTACAAAAACCTCCAGTAAACTTTCACGTTGTCATTAAGCGGTGTTGTGTGTAGAATTCTGAGGAAAAAAATTAATTTAATCCATTTTGGAATAAGGCTGTAACATAACAAAATGTGGAAAAAGTGATGCGCTGTGAATACTTTCCGGATGCACTGTATCAAGTGCCTACTTTACACGCTACCTTTCTAAAACTGTAATTTTTTTTAAATTTGACATTTCATATTTCTCAAAACTGCAATTCACACTGCTTCACCATACTGTGAGCTTCAAAAAATTAAAAAGGTGCATGCACATTTTGAAGCTACGTGTTACCTGACATTTGTGTACATTTTCCTGATTTTTTACATATCATACTGTGCATATATTGATATTTTATACATTTTGTTAATTTACAGAATGTCACTCACAGGTACCCCTCCTTTAACCGCCACCTTATCGTGGTGGAGGGGTTTGCGTGTCCCAATGATCCTAGGAGCTCTGTTGTCCGGGGCTTTATGCCCCTGGTAGGGCCACCCAAGGCAAACTGGTCCTAGGTGAGGGATGAGACAAAGAGCGGTTAAACAAAACCTCCTATGATGAAAAACAATTTTGGACGGCGTTTTCCCTTGCCCGGACACGGGTCACCGGGGCCCCACTCTGGAGCCAGGCCTGGAGGTGGGGCTCGATGGCGAGCGCCTGGTGGCCGGGCCTGCACCCATGGGGCTCGGCCAGGCACAGCCCGAAGAGGCAACGTGGGTCCCCCTTCCCATGGGCTCACCACCTATGGGAGGGGCCAAGGAGGTCGGGTGCAGTGTGAGTTGGGTGGTGGCCGAAGGCGGGGACCTTGGCGGTCCGATCCTCGGCTACAGAAGCTGGCTCTTGGGACGTGGAATGTCACCTCTCTGAACGGGAAGGAGCCTGAGCTAGTGCGCGAAGTTGAGAGGTTCCGGCTAGATATAGTCGGACTCACCTCGACGCACAGCTTGGACTCTGGAACCAATCTCCTTGAGAGGGGCTGGACTCTGTACCACTCTGGAGTTGCCCCCGGTGAGAGGCGCCGAGCGGGTGTGGGTATACTTATTGCCCCCCAACTTGGAGCCTGTACATTGGGGTTTACCCCGGTGGACGAGAGGGTAGCCTCCCTTCGCCTTCGGGTGGGGGGACGGGTCCTAACTGTTGTTTGTGCGTATGCACCGAACAGCAGTTCAGAGTACCCACCCTTTTTGGAGTCCCTGGAGGGGGTGCTAGAGGCCATACCATCTGGGGACTCCCTCGTTCTGCTGGGAGACTTCAATGCTCACGTGGGCAATGACAGTGAGACCTGGAAGGGCGTGATTGGGAGGAATGGCCCCCCCGATCTGAATCCGAGCGGTGTTTTGTTATTGGACTTCTGTGCTCGTCACGGATTGTCCATAACGAACACCATGTTCAAGCATAGGGGTGTTCATATGTGCACTTGGCACCAGGACACCCTAGGCCTCAGTTCGATGATCGACTTTGTGGTCGTGTCGTCGGACTTGCGGCCACATGTCTTGGACACTCGGGTGAAGAGAGGGGCGGAGCTGTCAACTGATCACCACCTGGTGGTGAGTTGGCTTCGATGGTGGGGGAGGATGCCGGTCAGGCGTGGTAGGCCCAAACGTGTTGTGAGGGTCTGCTGGGAACGTCTGGCAGAACCCCCTGTCAGAAGTAGCTTCAACTCCCACCTCCGGCAGAACTTCGACCACATCCCGAGGGAGGTGGGGGACATTTAGTCCGAATGGGCCATGTTCCGTGCCTCTATTGTTGAGGCAGCTGACCGGAGCTGTGGCCGTAAGGTGGTCGGTGCCTGTCGTGGCGGCAATCCCCGAACCCGTTGGTGGACACCGGCGGTGAAGGATGCCGTCAAGCTGAAGAAGGAGTCCTACAGGACCCTTTTGTCCTGTGGGACCCTGGAGGCAGCTGATAGGTACCGGCAGGCCAAGCGGAATGTGGCTTTGGTGGTTACTGAGGCAAAAACTCGGGCATGGGAGGAGTTTGGGGAGGCCATGGAGAACGACTTTCTGACGGCTTCGAGGAGATTCTGGTCCACCATCCGGCGTCTCAGGAAGGGGAAGCAGTGCAGTGTCAACACTGTATATGGTGGGGATGGTGCGCTGCTGACCTCGACTCGGGACGTTGTGGGTCGGTGGGGGGAGTACTTCGAAGACCTCCTCAATCCCATTAACATGCCTTCCAATGAGGAAGCAGAGCCTGGGAACTCAGAGGTGGGCTCCCCCATCTCTGGGACTGAGGTCACCGAGGTGGTCAAAAAACTCCTTGGTGGCAGGGCCCCGGGGGTGGATGAGATACGCCCGGAGTTCCTCAAGGCTCTGGATGTTGTAGGACTGTTTTGGTTGACACGCCTCTGCAACATCGCATGGACATCAGGGACAGTGCCTCTGGATTGGCAGACCGGGGTGGTAGTCCCCCTCTTTAAGAAGGGGGATCGGAGGGTGTGTTCCAACTACAGAGGGATCACACTCCTCAGCCTCCCTGGAAAAGTCTATTCAGGGGTCCTGGAAAGGAGGTTCCGTCGGATAGTCGAGCCTCGGATTCAGGAGGAACAGTGTGGTTTTCGTCCTGGTCGCGGAACAGTGGACCAGCTCTATACCCTTAGCAGGGTCCTGGAGGGTGCATGGGAGTTTGCCCAACCAGTCTACATGTGTTTTGTGGACTTGGAAAAGGCATTCGACCGTGTCCCTCGGGGAATCCTGTGGGGGGTACTCCGAGAGTATGGGGTACCGGCCCCCCTGATAAGGGCTGTTCGGTCCCTGTACGATCGGTGCCAGAGCTTGGTCCGCATTGCCGGCAGTAAGTCGAACCCGTTTCCAGTGAGAGTTAGACTCCGCCAGGGCTGCCCTTTGTCACCGATTCTGTTCATAACTTTTATGGACAGAATTTCTAGGCGCAGCCAGGGCGTTGAGGGGGTCCGGTTTGGTGGGCTCAGGATTGGGTCACTGCTTTTTGCAGATGATGATGTCCTGTTTGCTTCATCAGGCCGTGATCTTCAGCTCTCTCTGGATCGGTTCACAGCCGAGTGTGAAGCGGCTGGGATGAGAATCAGCACCTCCAAATCCGAGACCATGGTCCTCAGCCGGAAAAGGGTGGAGTGCCCTCTCAGGGTTGGTAGCGAGATCCTGCCCCAAGTGGAGGAGTTCAAGTATCTCGGGGTCTTGTTCACGAGTGAGGGAAGAATGGAACGTGAGATCGACAGGCGGATCGGTGCGGCATCCGCAGTAATGCGGGCTCTGCATCGGTCTGTCGTGGTGAAAAAGGAGCTGAGCCGCAAGGCGAAGCTCTCAATTTACCAGTCGATCTATGTTCCTACCCTCACCTATGGTCATGAGCTATGGGTAGTGACCGAAAGAATGAGATCGCGAATACAAGCGGCTGAAATGAGTTTCTTCCGCAGGGTGTCTGGGCTTTCCCTTAAAGATAGGGTGAGAAGCTCAGTCATCCGGGAGGGGCTCAGAGTAGAGCTGCTGCTCCTCCGCATCGAGAGGAGTCAGATGAGGTGGCTCGGGCATCTGATCAGGATGCCTCCTGGACGCCTCCCTGGTGAGGTGTTCCGGGCACGTCTAACCGGGAGGAGGCTCCGGGGAAGACCCAGGACACGTTGGAGGGACTATGTCTCTCGACTGGCCTGGGAACGCCTTGGGATTCTCCCGGAAGAGCTAGAAGAAGTGGCCGGGGAGAGGGAAGTCTGGGCATCTCTGCTCAAGCTGCTGCCCCCGCGACCCGACCTCGGATAAGCGGGAGACAATGGATGGATGGATGGCACTCACAGGTACAATTTGTTAAATGTTGGTTAAGTTTGCACTGTGAGTAGTTTAATTAGCAAGCACCTGTAAGTTTGAAAGACAGAGTCTGAAACTGCCAAGATATTTAAAAAAGCACGCAGAATGAGTGAAACAGGCAAATTTCATTTTGTATTCAATTTCTTAAACACCAAGCTGGGGTTACACATAACCAGTGAAGAACTGATACATTTTTATTGTTGTAATGACTGCTATGTGTTTTATTGATTTTAAGCTAATCCATTTAATTTATTCACGTTTTTTCCTAAAACAATATATTTCTAAATTTGTCATTTTTTTTCAAGAATGTCTTCTATCATAGGTGTTTTGTTTAGTACAGTCTGTACCATAATACATTGTCACACTTCAGTCACAGAATTGTACAGAAACAGAGGAGGCTGAAAAGACAGGAATTTTATTCAAACACTGCAAAAAAAAAACATTTGTCTTTTTTTAAAGGTTTTAAACGTGAAACAGGACAGTGATGACAGTTCCGTCTCTCAATTAAAAGTATGCAAAGGTATCTTCTTCTTCAAAGGAGTACGCATCAGGAGAAGGAAATGTCAGAGACAGAGAGGGAGAAGCAAAACAATCAATTTCAAATCTGACAGGAGCCCGTACAGGCTTTTTAAGTAAGCGGAGTACTGTGCAAGAGGCTTATCATGCGACACAGCCGCCAGAAAGGTAAGGAGCAATGGAGGTAGTCTGTCAAATTTTTTCAGGGGTTTTCCTAGGAGCGTCTGTATTCTCTAGGGGTGCGATCAGCCCCCCAGCTCACAACATATTGGGTCTGTATCGAAGGAGTGACACTTCATAGGAGTGACATAACAAAGGAGTGACATAAATACCATATTAAAGGAGTGACATTTTATTGGAGTGACAAATTATGATTAAAATTTTATTAAATAATTTGTTATCTTGCTTCAACAGAGAGCAGGAACACAACTGAAAGTATGCTTGCCAAAAAAATCGTTGTCGCCTCACCTACCACTTGGATGGTTGGTTAGATAGTTGTCACTCCTTTGAAATTTATATCTGAGGTTTCACTCCTTTGTTAGGTCACTTCTATGAAATGTCACTCCTTTGAATTGCTCCCTACATATTGTATGGTGACTCAAGTGTATTGACTCATGCCTAGTATGGATATATTTGGGGTTGGGCTAGGAAAAATCTGCCTTGCCTTTGGCAGCATTATTTAAAACACTGGCCTTGCTACTAAACTTATAATAATTAATAATAACATTCAGTATGTAATATATGGGTCAAGTGATGCATAATAACATATTATTTGTACACACAATGGCTTACCTAGTGTTGTAGAATGATCTATCTATATTACTAAACCACAGTTTAATTTATGCACGGACGGCGGATGCACCGCATGCGCACTGCACCTCAGAGTCAAACCCAGCAGCTTCCCAGAGTCAGTAGGTGGCGCCCAAACAGCACAACCTGTGAACTAAACCTGCTCTAATCCACTGTGCCATAACAGAAATTCAGTATTAAAAGTAAGAGTTGTACCTAACGACACAGCCACAGAGAAACAAAAACGAGACCGCATGGATAAAAACAAACGGAGGCTCCAACAACGTGCTTCACAAACACCAGAAGCAAAGAAGTCACGGCTCCAAAAAGAAACAGCTCAACTAACGGAAATACAAAAACGAGCCCGAAAGGATAAAAAGAATGAACGAAGGCGCCTACAACGCGCCTCTGAAACAGCACAAGCAAAGGAGTCACGGCTCCAAAAACAAAGAGCTCAACGATTACAAATACAAAACCGAGCCCATATGGATAAAAACAATGAACGAAGGTGCTTACAACGCACTTCTGCAACACCAAATGAAAGAGAGGCACAGATCCAAAAAGAAACTGCAGAAAGGCTACAAAGTCGTTTAAAAGATTTAACACGTTCAGTATTCCAACGAAGAAAATGCCAAAGACTGGAACGACGGACAGATGCTGAACCATTCCGCCAGGTAGCTGAGAACACATTCTATAATGAGTCCACTGTTCATGAAAATTCATTGGGATTAACGAGTGTCATTTGCAGTCATTGTTTTTGACTAACAATGTACCCGAAAGTAAAAGCTTTATGGAATGCATTAGATCCCACAATAGTTCATTTGCATCTACCGGGGTTAATATCAAGCCACCACCTGGGAATGGCCCATACTGCTTTCGCGTGTGTGGACAAATATTGCATCGGATTGGAACTGTGCACCCTGAGCCAAATCACGACCGCAAATTTGCACAAATCTACGTGTTAGATCTAGATGATGCGGTTTATCAACGAATGAACCTGCCTGAAAACAAGCAATGCACAGAGCTGATAATGAGAAACGAGCTGAAGTCATAAACAATCACCCATTAGCTAACTCTATAAAAATGCTACATGAGGTTGAAAAAGAAGCCAATACAAAAGCCGTGGCGGAGGATGTGGAACCAACTAAAATTGCCATAGTGCTAATAAGAACAGGATCCGAGACGATACAATGTTCCCATCGTTAATGAAGTGGCAATTGTGTTTCAAAGTAAAGATGGTGAGCCTCCGTTTCACCGCGATATTGTCGTGCATTTACGTCCTGATGGAACCAACCAACCTAAACTCCAACGCGCGGACATTTGTTTTCCTAAACTTGATACTTTGACATACCCCATTCTGTTTCCAACTGGCCAGGAAGGATGGAGTGCTGGCATTTGCAGATATAAAAAAAATCAAGCACAGAAAAGATCACATGTATCAATGAAAGAATATTTTTCCTACAGACTCTCAGTAAGACACGAGTTTAATCCATTAATCAATGCAGGAAAGCTAACTCAACAATACATAGTTGATGTTTACGTTCGAGCTGGATTATGATTCCTAACAGTACACGACATCTACCTAATGACACAGCCACAGAACAACAAAGACGAGACCGCATGGATTAAAACAATACACAGAGGCTCCTACAACGCGCTTCAGAAACACCACAAGCAAGGACGTCATTAAACGAGCCCGTATTGATAAACACAATGAACGAAGGCGCCCACACAAACAAACCACTTTAGCACAAATGTGTTTGGGAACAGAAAGTGATTGCCATTCTTGGATTTGCGATTCTTTCGAGAATCGCGGGCTTACTGGTAATTTGATAATGTATGGCACAATTATGTACTTGTTTTATGTTTGCTTCTTTATTTTAAATCTTGTAATTTGTTTGGCCAAATCTGTCGAAGTCACTTTAAAGTTCAAGATTCTGCTATTATAATGCTGGAGAATTGTCTTTGGGCAGGATATACTTGGATGATCATCAATGTGGACTAGGCTCAGTGCAATGTTCCCTGATTCCAGATCATTAATATTCTGGTAAGGTAGAACCAAATGCCTGGTCATCTTGTTTGCTCTTAAGAAATAGCCTCCTTTTACTCCAGTATCATCAAAGCCATTTTCTACATAGATAATCATCTTGCTGGTGATTCTTGTGACCTGCTGTATGTTCAGTGTTGTTTTGCGCACAGACTTTGAACATGAAATTGCAAAGAGAGATTGCATTTTCATTTTATAGTTGGTTTTAATCGTCATTTCCTTTTTTGTATATATAGTGTCCTACAGGGGGTGCACTAGCCACCCAAACCTGAAACAGACACTAGGCAAAAGTTCAGCACACAAGAGACTCATTTATTAAGCGGGGAAGCGCTTCTCCCCTGCTCCTCACAGCAGCACAGTATAATAAATACAGCACATTGTCTTTGCCTTTTCTTTCTTCTTCTTAACTTTCTCTCTCTTCGCCTCCACTCCTCCTCCAGAAAAATTCAACCTCTTCCTCCCAACTCTGGCTCATCTTTGTGAGGCAGCTGGCTCCTTTTTAAGCGGCACCTAGGAGTATTCCAGGTGGCTCATTAGGGAGGTCTGGAATTACTCCCACGTGTGGTGAAACCCCAAAGTAGGGCTCTGCAGCTCTTACTAATAGCATCCATGGAACCCAATAGGGCTGAGCTGACAAACAGCAAGTCCCATACAGCCCTGTGGAAATCTGAGGCACCACTGCAACCCATGAGGGGCTTGCAAGTAGCAGTTCGGGAGAGACAGCACCCTTCATAAGACACCTCCCCAAGTCCTTCCATTACAGAGGCGGCCTTGCCGGGTAATGGCGCCAACCGCTATCCGTCACTATATATATATATATATATATATATATATACTGTATATATACACACACACACACACACACACACACACACACACACACACACACACAACACTGTTGTGCTCATAAATTTATATACCCTGGCATAATTTATAAGATGTGTACCATACTTTAAAGAAAGGGTGACTGATCAGTCAAAAGACATTTCATTTGCTTTTAATGGAATCCAAATTAATCTATAATGCATCGTAAAACAGCACAACCATTAAACAAAATGTAGTAATCAGGAAAAAATGAGATGGTCCCTGTTCAAAAGTCTGCACATCCTTAGTTCTAGTTCTTACTACTGTTTATTTCCCTCTTTAGCATCAATGATGTCATGTAATCTTTTGTGAAAGTTGTGGATGAGGACCTCTCAGGTGGCAGAGCTGTCCATTCTTCTTGGCAAAAAGCTTCCAGGTCCTGTAAATCCTTGGGTTGTCTTGCATGAACTGCACATTTGAGATCTCCCCAAAGAGGCTCAATGAATTGAGGTCAGGGGACTGTGATGGCCACTCCAGCACCTTCACTTTTTTTCTGCTGTAGACACCGAAGGGTTAACTTGGCCTTGTGTTTTGGATCATTGTCATGTTGGAAAATCTAAGTGAGTCCCATATGCAGTTTCCACACTGATGAATGCAAGTTGTCCTTCAATATTTTCCAGTAGCATGCTGCATTCATCTTGCTATTAATTTCCACTAAGTTACCTGTGCTGCTTTTTTTTATTTCTTTAGCTGGTACTAGTCAGCAGAGTGGTGCAGTGATTAACAATTCAGCAATCAGAACTTTATGAATCCCAGGCGCTGTCGCGGCCAGGTATTGTCGAGTTTGAATATCCACCCTGTTTGTGCAAGTAAGACTTTGGATAATCCTGAGATCTACACATAGTTAAGTAGTTTAGTGTGACTCACAACTCAAAACATGTCACTTACAGCATACAGCAGATTGTGATTTTGTGCCATGAGATGGGCTAAGAATTCATTTAGAATTGGTTCCTGTCTTAATTCTGATGTTGCAAAGATAGGTTCTGAACCCAATGCCTATCATCCAGGTGAATCAGTGGATCAAAGGAGTAGGCAATGTAATGTCTCTACTTCCACCTTTTAAAAAATTATTCTATTTTTAAAAAGAAGCTAAGCCAGATCAAATGTAAAATGTTTGCTGATGTGGAAACAAGTTTTCATCAAGAAAGAATATTTTTTTATCAGCCACTTAATCAACAGATACATAAAAACACACTGTAAGCTAGCATTATGTGGAGAAATAATTGATTTACAAACAACTGTCACAATGATAATATTCATAACATTTTGCAATTCACTTCTAAAATATAATTGCAGAAAAGTACACCAATTTGTAAGATGACATTTCTGCAGCTGGCAGAAACAGATGTTAGGTATTATTTGAAAGGATTCCAGCTCATGAGAGAAAGCAGGGACTGTTCTTTCAAAGATCACCTCGCCATTGCATGACTTCAGTAATTGTTAATTTGTGAAATACTTAAACTTAGAAATACTAAACAAAGGTAAATAATTTGCCCTGAAAAACAGAATTTCCATTTGGCACTTTTATGGGTAATTCTAAATGTAAATCCACTCACAAACCCTTATCTTCTTTACTTAGTGATTATTAATTACAAGTATTTTCAGAAATGTTTGCAGTTGGCTTTGCCAATAGTATAAAAACATTTATTTTCTGATTGACTTTTTAGTTATGGGCATTTTTTATTTGGTTATTTTTGTTACTGATGTTTACAGTTTATTTAAGGACATCACATATTTAAATTCCAGAATTTAGCCCCTTTTTGTAACAGACTCAAGAATGCATTCTTTTGTATTCTCCCAAGGTAATCATAATTGAAACTGCATTGGTTATCAAAAACTAACAGCATAAATTTTTTGCAAAACTCCACTGTGAGCTGGTGGCTTCTGTGTGCATTACTGAGAAGGAAATTTCATTTGATGGATGGATGGATGGATGGATGTTTATCTCTACAGTGACAACACTGAAGACAATGCATTGAGAAGTATTGCCTCATCTTGTTTGTATTCAATTGCCAAGAGATTTTCACCTTTTAAATCCACTTAAACAAGCCACTGAAAAAACTAAATTTGGAAATACAAGATTTATGTCAGAAGTGAAGATATGAATACTTGTTTCATTAAAGTACCTCAAAACTACACAAAAGATTAATCGTTTTAATGTTGATTATGTGTTAAAAAATAAATTTGCTTTATTTAGATTTTCTATATAAAAACATTAAGTGAATAGTTTTCATTCAAGCCACTTTCTTAATTAGTAACCAATTGTTACTGCTGATGGAACAGATTTCTTTTGCCTTATTTTTAACTGTGTTTTTAAAGATTCAAGAACAACTGTTAATTGCTTCCTTTCTCTTTAATTATTAGCCAAATAATAATGAGATGCAAACAAATTAAAAGATCACCTGGTTAATAAAGGGTCTCACACTTATTTCCTTTAGGTAAGCCTGTTTGTGCCTTGTGGTTATCATCTACAACCAATAAGACACTTCCAATCCCATGTCATGAATGATTACACATGGTTCCAATGAAGTGAAGTCAGGTCAGGCATGCAGTGGTACAATGCATTGCGGCACCCACCACACGACAAAACAGCTCAGGATCCTGGTTGGCAACCCTGCAGGCAAACACACAGTCCAGCCCCACTCTCCCGAAATGACCCTCTATCTGCTGCAGCCAGGTGTTACATGGGCGTCCCCTTGGCCTGGTCCAGCAACTCGGGTCCTCAGCAATGAGGATCCTGCAAGCCGGATCTCCCTCGGGGACTCTCGCCCCATGGCCATAGTGGTATAACTGGCGCTCCCTGAAAATGCAGGTAATGTGCCTCATTCGGGACTCCGTGAGTAACCGCTCATGCGATACAAAGTCAAACCAGTGGTACCGAAGGATTCTCCGAAGAGACACAGTACTAAAGGAGTCCAGTCTTCATGTCAGGTCACTGTACAACGTCCATGTCTCGCAACCATCTATATTACTAAACCACAGTTTAATTTATGCACGGATGGCGGACGCACCGACGCGCATGTGCACTGCGCCGCAGAGTCAAACCCAGCGGCTTCCCAGAGTCGGTAGGTGGCGCCCGAACAACACAACCTGTGAGCTCAACGATTTGTAATACAAAACCGAGCCCGTAGTTCCCAGAGTCAGTGCGTGGTGCCCAAACACCACAACCTGTAAACTACACCTGCTCTAATCCACTGTGCCAGCAGTCAGTGTGTGTAAGTTGGAGTATGCTTCCTAACAGTAAATGACTTCTACCTAATGACACAGCCACAGAACAACAAAGACGAGACCGCATGGATAAAAACAATACACGGAGGTTCCTAAGACGCGCTTCAGACACACCAGAAGCAAAGATGTCACAGCTCCACAATGAAAGAGCTCAACTAACAGAAATACAAAACGAGCCTGTACGGATAAACACAATGAACGAACGTGCCCACAACGCGCTTCTGACACAGCAGAGGCAAAGGAGTCGCGGCTCCAAATGGAAGGAGCTCAACGATTAGTAATACAAACACGAACATCGTATGGCTACGACCTGTAAACAAGCCCGTATAGATAAGAACAATGAACGAAGGCGCCCACACAAAGAAACCGCTTTAGTACAAATATGTTTATTTAATTAAATGAAAACTTTACCATGGCTACGACCTGTGAACTAAACCTGAGGTAAAGCGTGCACGCCAAGTTGTACAGCCGCCCAAATGCGACCGCCCACACCACCGCATATACCACGTTCGTTTAGTAATGTAGCCCTCCATGCCCGGATCCGCTGCCATGGTCACTTCAGCACGCGAATCCGCCGCTGTCAGCAACCGACTTCTCGCTGACGACACAGCTATAGAAAAACAAAAAAGAGACTGCATGGATAAAAACAATAAACGAAGGCACCTACAAATGAGTCACAGCTCCAAAAAGAAACCGCTTTAGTACAAATATATTTATTTCATTACATGAACTTTCCCAGGACGCACTCACCCTCCATGATATTTCATCCCTCCAAGTATCGGAGGGAACAGAAAGTGATTGCCATTCTTGGATTTGCGATTTTTTCGAGAATCGCGGGCTTGCTGGTATAGCAAGACAGGAAGCACCAGAACTCTATTAAGACTTGTAACGTCATCCTTTTGCATAGATATTGGGAGCACCACACACCCCTTTCCAGAGACCTCATGACCTCCCTATGCTCTCCCAATCTGTCTACTGACTTCATAGAAAGAGTCACCAGACACTCTCTCCGCAGACAGACACTGCTGATGGCTTTGCCTCAGAGGTCAATAAAGATCTGGATCTTGGTTTTTATCCAGGACACTTGCAAGCTCAGAGACCTTGCTCAGGTCTCTTGAGAGCCCCGTTCAGAGCCTTCATTGACTTCGCAAAGATCACAGCATTGTCAGCAAAGTCAAGGTCAGTTAATCTTTCTTCACCAACAGATGCCCCACAGCCACTAGACCCCACGACCTTGCCCAACACTCACCTAATTTCTTGTCCTCGATATGACTTTAAACTGCATCCGGCCCTGCAAGCAGTCCTCCAACTTGCAGGGAAATCATGGGGGTTGGTGGCAGGAATGGAACTCCAGCCACCATAAAAAAACATCACGCAGCTCTAATATGACAGAAAGGACTCCTGCTCTCCATGGGAATAGCTCTGCTACAGACGCCTGTAGGAAGGTGGTTTGTATTATGAAGGGGATGGGGGAAAGCCCTCGGGAGCCCCATCCCCAGAAGAGTCAAAACTGTCAGAAAGCCAATGGGGTCAGGCCTGTCAGGGATTAGAACTGATATGGTGCTGAGGAGTCGCACGCTGCACAGAAGCACTTAGGTCCCAATTTGAGACAGCTAATCCAGGTACGCACATGGAACGTCTCATCTCTCCAGCTACTTCCAATGAAGAATTGAAATAATATACATCTTTTTGGGATGTTACAGGAAAACCAGAATACCCAGAGAAAAACAGACTCAGACACAGTTTGACTGTGCAAATACCACACAGACAGCAACTGAGTACAGTGCTCGAAATCAGGATTCTGAATCTATGGGTGCTAACAACAGAATAAATGTGTTGTCCTTAAAAGAAATATGTAGAATTAGAGTTAATTGTACATTAACTGTTCATATTGAAATATGTAGATTCTCTTGTAAATGCCACTTACCTGATGGTTTGTTCTTTAACAATTATAATTGGAATCATGTTTTGCTCATCATGGCCACATGTAATGACCAAGAAAAAACAAACCTAATGAAAAAATCTAGATACTCGACTACCAAAAAAGGATTCTGATTTCAAAAAGAATCAATACAGAGCTGAAAGTGCATGCCAACCACCCATGCTACACTGTTTGAGGAATTTAATGCTACGTATGCATTAAACTGTATTAAGACTATCTCCACAGTCAGCTAGTTACAGTCATATGAAAAAGTTTGGGAACCCCTCTTAATTCTTTGGATTTTTGTTTATCATTGGCTGAGCTTTCAAAGTAGCAACTTCCTTTTAATATATGACATGCCTTATGGAAACAGTAGTATTTCAGCAGTGACATTAAGTTTATTGCATTAACAGAAAATAGTAAATATGCATCATGACAAAATTAGACAGGTGCATAAATTTGGGCACCCCAACAGAGATATTAATTACATCAATACTTAGTGGAACCTCCTTTTGCAAATATAACAGCCTCTAGATGCCTCCTATAGCCTTTTATGAGTGTCTGGATTCTGGATGGAGATATTTTTGACCATTCTTCCATATAAAATCTCTCCAGTTTAGTTCAATTTGATGGCTACCGAGCATGGGCAGTCTGCTTCAATTCATCCCATTGATTTTCGATGATATTCAAGTCAGGGGACTGTGACGGCCATTCCAGAACATTGTACTTCTCCCTCTGCATGAATGCCTTTGTAGATTTCGAACTGTGTTCATTGTCTTGTTGGAATGTTCAACCCCTGCGTAACTTCAACTTTGTGACTGATGCTTGAACATTATCCTGAAGAATTTGTTGATATTGGGTTGAATTCATTCGATCCTAGACTTTAACAAGGGTCCCAGTCCCTGAACTAGCCACACAGCCCCACAGCATGATGGAACATCCACCAAATATGACAGTAGGCAGCAAGTGTTTTTCTTGGAATGTTGTGTTCTTCTTCTACCATGCAAAGCGTTTTTTGTTATGACCAAATTTTGTCTCATTAGTCCAAAGCACTTTGTTCCAAAATGAATCTGGCTGATCTAAATGAGCAATTGCATACAATAAGTGACTCAGTTTGTGGCGTGAGTGTAGAAAGGGCTTCTTTCTCATCACCCTGCCATACAGATGTTCTTTGTTCAAATTGCAGCAAGATGTTCTTGCAGGTCTTTGGAGGTGATCTGTGGGTTGTCTGTAACCATTCTCACAATCCTGCACATATGCCGCTCCTGTATTTTTCTTGGCCTGCCAGACCTGGGTTTAAAAGCAACTGTGCCTGCGGCCTTCCATTTCCTGATTACATTCCTTACAGTTGAAACTGACAGTTTAAACCTCTGAGATAGCTTTTTGTAGTGTTCCCCTAAACCATGATACTGAACAATCTTTGTTTTCAGATCTTTTGAGAGTTGCTTTGAGGATCCCATGCTGTCCACTCTTCAGAGGAGAGTCAAAGGGATGCACAACTTGCAACTGACCACCTTAAATACCTTTTGTCATGATTGGACACACCTGTCTATGAAGTTCAAGGCTTAACGAGCTAATTCAACCAATTTGGTGTTGCAAGTAGTCCATATTGACCAGTTTACATGCATTCAAATCAGCAAAATTACAAGGGTACCCAAATTTTTGCACAGCCAGTTTTTCACATTTGATTTAATTTCATACAACTAAATACTGCTTCACTAAAAATCTTTGTTCGGAAAACACCCCAGTACTCAGATGTTCCTAGGAAATGAAAGACATGCCACTGTTATCTTTTTTGTTGAAAGTAAATTATTATGCAGGCTGAGAGGGGTTCCCAAACTTTTTCATATGACTGTATTTGGATTTACTCTAATAAAAAAAAAACACTGGAAGGAGAATATGTTAAGGGTGTGATAATCCTAACATAAGCCTAAACCATGACATTTTTGTTTCATTCATAAACAGTTTGCAATTTACCGAGATGGATAACTGAACAGCACAAAGTTTAGCATTAATTAAGCCCTATTTCTGGGAAACAGCTAAAGACCTTTTTTCAGGGTCTGCACAACATATAAGCTTAGCTTCTTAACAGTGGTACTATTCATAATCATACCTGGGTGAAAAAGTTTACTTTCATAAACCTCAATATGTTTAGATCTTGATTTCACTTGCACTGTGTAAGCCTGTCTATTTTTTTCAAAGAGAGCTAGTTTCTGTGCCAGAGGTATCCGATTAAATTCTTGGCAATTTAACCTACCCACAATTCGGAGATTTAGGACATTGCAGAGGTGTTTGTTTATAAATCACTGACAGAAGAGTTTACCATTCACATAGACTTGTGTGCCAGGCCCATGGGTATCAAAAGACTATTACAAAGCTTGTTTTATAAACCTGAAAAACAAACAGCTGCAGATATGCAATAGTAAAGTGAGTTAATTTGTCTTGAGTCACACAGTAACAGAAGACACTGTAGAGGCAAAAGTTCACCATAAGGCAAAAAAAAGGTAAAAACTCAGATCCTTCGGCAATTGAAGTATTTTTTAGGAGATGATGTTTGTAAATTGACTGCCTAATTAACCTGTCTTACTTATTTACTTACTAATTCCTTCCATAAAATTATACTAAAATGTAGGGGTTTTTTTTTTTGTTTTTTTTTAAACAGATTGCTGTCGCAAGATTTATATGTTGCCAGACCTTTACTGCAAAGAATTGTAACAGGGTTTTGATCCATTTATTGTTTGATTACACTTGTTCAATTAATCATAGGCACAAGTTAGCAATAAGCCCTGGATTTGCAGGCAGTAAAGTGTACTGGTTAAGGCACTGGGCTTTAAACCTGAATGCTTGCTTCTCTGCCTCTTTGTAACCATTAATTGTCAATATCACATGTGACTTCTAGTTTGGGGTACATCAGATTAGGCAACTGCTGTTGATGTTTCTGTTGACGGACAATGTCAATGTAAATGATTGAAAATGATTATGTCACATTTACCAATCACAACAACATGCTACCTGATGAACCCTTGCCATATGAAGTGTTAACAACTGCAGTAAGATCAGCAGCAATCTCATCCCTTTTTTTATCTTATCCACTCTGATGTGGTTTGTAAAACACAAGGCACCAGACAGACAAGCTTCTCTTCTGTCTGTGAGGTCCAAAGCCCCTTTGCTGCCTGACAGAGCCAGCACTATACAAAAGGTTTATAGCTGTGATAAGTAAAAACACAGTCTTGGTTCTTTTTCTTTTAACAATTCTGTTCTAATACATTAAACAAGAGACATCAAAAGGATCCGCCTCTCTTCCAAAAGGGCAGGTCCCATGGGGATTCCCAGTGTGCACTGATTAGTACCTACCAAAAGTGATCCAAGGAAGGATAACCGGTGAACCAGTGTTAGGGTCATGGGCACCCAAGTCTCATTAATGTGTATGGGAAGTGAAGGCTAGCCTGTCTGATCCAATCCCACAGAAGAGATACTGTAGCACAAATTGCTGAAAAACCTAATATTGTTCATGATAAAAAGTTGTCAGAACAGCCTGAAGTGCATCACAGCTTGCTGCATATGTGGCTGTGTGGCCATGGGCCAGTCACAGTGCCCATGCTAACCCATGTCCACTGCTGAAAGCATTGACAATAGGCACATACATGTTAGAAACTGACCATGGAGCAAAGGAAGATAGTGGCCTGGTATAATGAATTACCTTTTTCTTTTAGATTACGTGGATGGCTGGGTGCTTGCACATCATTTACCTAGGAAAGAGACTGCAGCAGGATGCACTATGGGAAGAAGGCAAACTGGCAGAGGCAGTGTACTGCTTTAAGCAATATTCTTTTGGGAAAATATGGGACCTGGCATTCATGTGGATGCTACTTTGACACATACCACTTACCTAAATATTGATGCAGACAACGTACACTCCTTCATGGCAACAGTATTCTCTGATGGCACTGGCGTCAGCAGGGATGGGCTGGAAAAACAAGTCTGATCCATGGAGGCTCCACCTTACTGGACTTAAAGGATCTTTTGCTAAAATCGTAGTGCCAGATACCACAGGACACCTTCAGGACATGTCTCAGTGGATCAGAGCTGTTTTGGCAGCACGAGAGAGACCTATACAATTGTATACAGGTGAGTTTAATGTTGTGGCGGATCGGTTTATGCTGCTCAGTATCAGCATGTTCAGTTTACAATATTTGCTTTACATGCTGAGTACTGCCATTCTCCAATGTAGCTGAAGTGTCCCTTAAATTTGCCCTAAATTTGAACTATGTGATCAGCCTCATATTCATGAAAATAAGCTTTGTAATGTAATATGATGAGTCAATCAATTTTTATTTTATACAATGGTACTCACAGCTATCACTACCACAAGGTGCCAATTAATTCTAAAAATATATAAATTCAAACTGCCTTAGTTAATTTATTCATTTATTAATGAATTTCACTTTATCGAGCCTGTCCTGGCAGCAATAAGCAAGACAGGAAGCGACCCCAGAGGGTATGCCAGTACAGTGCAAACCACAATTACTTACATGCCCTTCCTCACCCATCAAAGGCCAGTAGCCAGCAATTTATGAAGAGATTAACTAAAAGAAGTGAAGGACAACTAACTAGGACAACATCTGCATGGGCAATAATCGGCTCCTACTTAAGGGACTGAATTGAAAAAAGAAAAAAAAAAAACAGCCACTTTGGCACTGTAGGACTAAGATTACTTACACCTAATATGACATACATTGTAAGGGAATGATAATACAGTAAATATATTCATTCATTCACCAAAATAACCTCCCCTGCTCATATTTCTGTTAAATTCATATTAGGTTAGGCCAATTTGTTTTCAAAGTATTGATCTATTATGTTTGTTTCAATTATCCCCTTTTCCCATGCTCTAAATCTTGATATGAGAGAACTGGGTCGACAGGCAGACAGACACTTTGGTATGGACACACTGTGGAGTTACTATAAAGCAAGAAAATTAAAAAGAAAGAAAAGTTCTCACTTGGCCATCACAGTCACAATGAGGCATTATGCAGAAATAATGCATAATTATTTATTATTTATATAGGGATGCTCCAATCAGGTTTTTTAAGGCTAATACCAATCACCAATTTCATGTTACTTAATCAGAATTTTTCGATTTTCCATTTTTTTTCCTTTATCTATTAAAAAAAAAAACATTTTACGCTATGTTCCCACATAACGAGATGCATAGAAGCCTTATGTCCTATATTAAAGTGTATTTTTATAATTAAACTATAGATCATGGATTTTATCTGTTTATTTTTAAATAAGAAAATGAAATTCTGCAGGGTTGATCAACAGTGACCTTTTTCACTGAATATTCTCCTAGAAATCTGCCATGCAGCCGTCTTAGATGAACATTTTTTTCATAGCACCCCATGATGCTTTGCAAGGCCAGCGTGAAATCACAAAGCTGTGGCAGAAATGCACAGAACTTCCATGCATGCATACTGTTAAGTGCATTTCTCCTCACATTTAAGTTTCTTCTCAATCTGCTTGGCGCAAGCGAGATGTCACAATTGCCTTTTGTGGTATATCAATACCAACTATATACTAATAAGACTCAGCAAAAGCTCTTTTTTTCTGAGAAGGCTAAAAAGCTTTGGGGTGGGAATCAAATTACCTTTTACTTCTACACTATTGAAAGTATCCTGACAGGTTGCATCACGGCGTGGTTTAGTAACCTCACTTGCCAGAATTTCAAAGCCCTTCAAAGGACTGTCCCTATAGCCTCTAACATTATTTGGCTGACATCCCACAGCATCATACCCAACCAGATGTATGAGGAGAGCAGAATAGTTACACAGCTCATCCCATTTTCAGTTCTGTCTTTTGGAAAACATCATCAGACCCTCACCATTCTCTCCACCTTCAGAGACAGCTTCTTCCCCTAGGCCATAAGGTCACTGAACTGTACCATTCTGCTGCTTTATGTGCAAATGTACTGCACAATACATTTTTTCTCCCACTCTTAGTTATTCTTATGTATTCACTTATGCTTTTTCATTATTTATTTTCTGCTGCTCTTATTATCTACTGTATTTATTATATATCACCACTACTGTGGCACAATAATTTCAATATACTCTCACCATGTACATGACAAAGATATCTAATCTATAATCTACTAAAAACTAGTTTGGTTCATCCCTTCCCATTGACCTTAATGTATTTCGCCTACTTCGGCAAATTCCTGAACATTTCCATGATTTTAGTGAACTCTGTGAGATCCATCTATCTTACTAAACCACAGTTAATTTATGCACGGCGGACGCACGGTGGACGCACCGAGGCGCATGCACACTGCGCCCTTTGCGCCCGCCCCACAGTCCAGAGTCAAATGCAGTAGCTTCCCAAAACGCGGCGGCGCCCGCCCCAGAGTTAAACGCAGCGGCTTCCCAGAGTCAGTAGGTGGCGCACAAATAACACAACGTTCTGCGCCGTGGCGCCCGCCCCAGAGTCAAACGCAGCGGCTTCCCAAAATGCGGCGGCTTCCCAGAGTCAGTACGTGGTGCACAAATAGCACAACGTTCTGCGCCGTGGCGCCCACCCCAGAGTCAAACGCAGCGGCTTCCCAGAGTCAGTAGGTGGCGCCCAAACAACACAACCTGTGAGCGCCCCCGCCCCAGAGTCCAGAGTCAAACACAGCGCACTACACTTGCTCTAATCCACTGTGCCAGTAACATACATCACATAACGGTCACAAACTCTAACCCAGCGGCTTCCCAGACTCAGTGGCTGGCACACGAACACCACAACCTGTAAACGAAACCTGCTGTACTCCACTCTGCCAGCAGTCAGTGTCAGCAAAGGCAACGGAATCACGTCTCCACAAAACAAAACCGCCTTAGTACAGATATGCTTATTTAATTAAATGACATTTCCCCAGACGCACCCACCCTCCATCATATGTCATCCATCCAAATAATTTATGCACGGCGGACGCACCGCAGTGCGCGGATAAACACAATGAACGAGCGCGCCCACAACGCACTTTTGACACAGCACAGGCAAAGGAGGCACGTATCCAAATGGAGGGAGCTCAACGATTAGTAATACAAACACGAGCCCGTATGCATACAAACAATGAACGAAGGCGCCCACACAAAGAAACCGCTTTAGTTCAAATAGGGTTATTGAATTAAATAAGAACTTTACCATGCCTACGACCTGTGAACTACACCTGAGGTAAAGCGTGTACAGCCGCCCGGACGCGACCATAACTAAACTTGCTGTGCTCCACTCTGCCAGCAGTCGGTGTCAGCAAAGGCAACAGAATCACGTCTCCACAAAACGAAACCGCTTTAGTACAGATATGCTTACTGAATTAAATGACATTTCCCCAGACGCACCCACCCTCCATGATATGACATCCATCCAAATATCAGACGGAACAGAAACTGATTGCCATTCTTGGATTTCCGATTCGCGGGCTTACTTGTTTAATACTAATCATGACCACAAGCAACTGTTTTCTCTAGGTTCATCTGTACGTCTTACTTGATTATTTTGTGTCATCTATATAGTTCCACGTTACTCTAATAATTCTCATTTGCAAGAGTAGCCAAAAGGTCAGTTGTGAGTTCACGTTGACTAAGTGGTGTGAAAACTACACAGGGTCATTGCCATGAGCTTATGGTCTTTTTGAAAATTGTCAGCTTTTCTTTCTTTTATATAGATAGCAAACAAGAATATACTGTGATGATCAAAAGAAAAATGTTAATTATTAATAATAAACAAATCTTCCATATAATTTCAGGTTTCATTAATATTAATAAAAAGAAAACAGCTGCCATATTGTTTTGTTCTTCCTTATAAAACAAATGCAGACTAGGTCCTCCCTGCGTGGAGTTTGCATGTTCTCTCCGTGTCTGCGTGGGTTTCCTCCGGGCACTCCGGTTTCCTCCCACAGTCCAAAGACATGCAGGTTAGGTCGATTGGCGATTCTAAATTGGCCCTAGTGTGTGCTTGGTGTGTGGGTGTTTGTGTGGGTGTCCTGCGGTGGGTTGGCGCCCTGCCCGGGATTGGTTCCCTGCCTTGCGCCCTGTGTTGGCTGGGATTGGCTCTAGCAGACCCCCATGACCCTGTGTTCAGATTCAGCGGGTTGGAAAATGGATGGATGGATGGAGGAACAGACAAAACACAAAAGCAGAACTGTTCTTAAAATTACCAAAACTGTTGCCCAACATAAGGACCCTCGTGCCATGAAGCAGGCTCGGACTTCACATTGACTTGGTAACTTTTATGAGTTGGTTTGCTTTTTTTAATCTGAAGCTGTATGCAACTTTTTCTTCTTCTTTTTAAATGAAATAAAATAGATCTAGATAAATTCTATAAATTAAAAGTATGGAAATTTTAGAATTTCTATTTTCTATTCCATATCAAATGGCATTGCTATTTTACTTTAAAAAATGATTTAATTAAAAAGGCATTTTAAGTACATAAGAAAAGTTAAGAGGTGCACACCCACATAAAAAAATACAGTATCTATAAAACCTTTGGTAAAATACCCAAAATACAATATTGGGAGGCAGTAGTCTGCTGCCAACAAAAGACAGTGAATACAACATCAAAAAACATCACACGAAACATATAAAAAACAATTGTACAATTGTCAGTAGAAATGCCTGTTGGCATGACCTGTGAAAATACTGCTTGTGAATCTAATGTATAATTATGTTAGTGCTAATGGTTCTATATCATTTGCCAGAACAATTAAAGGAAATAAGTGACCATGCAGGCTGGCTGACTTGCTTAAAGGAAAACATCCCCTCAGGGATTAATACAGTGTACCAAAAATAAGTGCATTCCTTTTTACTTCAGACAGTGCATTCAGGAAGTGACTTATTCAATAATATTTTAGTGAAAATACATGCTTTTAGAAGATGTGAATGTACAACTGAATGATACCAAATGTTAATTATGCAACACAAGTTGTGGAAGATTTTTACATTGACATTTTAATATGGTTTGTTGTCCATTATTAGTTACCATAGCCTTATACTGTATGCAAAACATGATTAAACTTTTCCTCAGCCATCACTAAAACTACATGGGGTAAGTAACATATAAAAATATAATCGTGTTTGCCTTTTTAAAACCCGATACTATGCACCCACATCATAGTTAGTCCAACAGTTTCCTGTAGATAGAACAGTTTAGTTTTGGATCACATTCATACCTTACGTGAAACAATCTAGGGTTCACTTTGTACCACACAGAGACTACCATTTCTAAAAAGTCTTGGTCCATTTGTTTTGATTAACACCAGAATATGGCTGACATCTACCTAAACAAACTGGGTTATGGAAAAGACTGCTCCAAAGTCTGAAACAACTGCTCTAAACAAGCTGCATGTGAGAACTCTTTGAATGTCAGCAAACCATGGAGCAGGTCATAGACTTCAGGTAGCAAATGGGTGACTTCACTCCCAACTACACTGGAGGGGATGTTGTTGAGAGGGTAAGGAGCTTTAAATTTCTTGAAGTGACTATCACTAATACACTAAGGCTCTACAATGCCTCTAGCTCCTCAAACTTTAGGAGAACTTTCATATTTCTGTTTTTACTTTGACTTGCTTCTACAAGTGCACAGTAACCTCTACAAGTGCACAGTAGAGTCCATCCTCACTGGCTATATAGCATCCTGGCATGGCACCTGTCTTGCTCAAGATCACAAAGAACTGAAGAACTGTATGGGTATGTGAAGGTAGCACAATAGATTACCAGTACCCAGCTGCCATCTGTTTAGTACAAATACAACACTTGATGTCTTAGTAAGGCAAACAGTACGTATAATAATATAAGAACTCAGCCATCCTGCAGTCTTTTTTTTCTTCTCAATGCTTCCTTATGATAGTTGATACTCTAAAGTGGGAATGCTTTCAAAAATAATACCATGTATTAGTTTTTACTAATCAATAAACATCCTAAAAAGTGAACTAAAAAGAGACGAAAACAAATAAAAATCAACATGTGGAGTGACCACCATTTGCTCTGAAAATAGCAACAATTCTTTTAGGTACACTTGCATGCAGTTTCTGAAGTTACAGTATGCACATGGTATTTTGTTTAAAGGATCTTGGAGAACAGATCCACTAAAAACAATGTCTCTCTTTCTTGATTCTGTCTCTATCAGCTCTTCCAGACTAACTTATAAACATTGAGATCAAGGCTCTGTGGGGGCCATGACATCTGTTGCAGGATTCCTATTCTGTTTTTACTATAGATATTTTTTTCTGATTTTGGCCTTTTGTTTGAGGTCACTGTTAATGAAGTTGGACACAATTAAATGCCTCCATAATGGTATTGCATGATAGGCAAGAATCAACCATACCTGTTGTCAATATTTCTGCACCCCACAGTCCTTGCGTTTTTGTGCATAGGGGAGTCATTTGGCTTTATTTCCACCTTGGAAGAATGGCTTTTTGGTCAAAGTTCCATGAAGATCACTTCTGCTTAAGACTGTAAATGGATGTACCAGGGTCCCAGTGTTTTTTGCCAGCTCTGAGATAAAAGCAGTGCTGGACATCCTCTGAATGCTTGATGCATTTCTCATTAACTACACTGTTTCTGTGGCTGACCACTGTGTTTCCAGCCCTCATCCTTTCCTGTTTGTTTGTGCTTCTGCAGAAGAGCTTGAACAGCACACTGAGAAATCCTGGTGTCTGCCATGAAGCTTCTACATGCGAGACACCTTGATGATGAAGGATAACCACCTTGTGTTGCTATAGTCTATTGTTTACTATGGTGTAAAATTTCCAGATTAAACAGTCACATCTATCGCAACCTCACATTTTAGAATGGCTGCCCCTTGCTCAGTCTTTTTTCCTCTAAACAGCTGTTTCTGATTTACTTAACCATTTCTGTTCAACCTACATGTTATGTCATTGATCATTAGTACCTGAATGTTACATTTGCTTAATCAAGCACTGGACTATATGCCTACAAAGATATCACATTTTTAAAAGGAAAGTAGTCTATTAGTAGGTTAGATTCTTTAAGTGCTTAGAAATATCTATATTGTATTGCTTTACTTTTCTTCAAAATGAATGTTTGGAACTCTAAAATAAGGAATACTGGAATGGAATAACTGTCTTAAGGCAAATAAATATTTTTGTGAACTATCCACAACACCCAAGACTTTTGCACAGTACTGTATGTTGCATGGCATTGTACACTTTTTTTGTCTTGGTTAGAATTGATCACTGTCAGTTATCCTGAGGAGACATGCCAAGTAAGAATTTAAAATTGACTTGAACTTAACACAGAATGCTAAATACATACTGAAAAGAAAGGTGTAGTAATATTATGTGTGGCCTGAATTCCCTCTAATCTGCTTTAAACTTCTCAAATGAGAAGGTGTCACACTAAAACACCGGGATGTACCAGAAAATCAACTGCCACAATTATGGCCAAAGTTGTTGTTACCATATTTATGCAGATGATTTCAAAGATCAAAAACTGGGATTAGTTCATTTTCATAAATATAGATATGGTCATTTTACCAGCTTCTTACGTTCATGTTGAAGGAATTTGCCAATGACTGAACCACAAGCAAAGAATACAGTAGTTTACTAAGTTAAAGGAAAAACATAACACCTACCTCTATTATTTCTCCATCCTACTGAATCTAGGGTGGACAGATTTTGTGACTTTGACACTGAATAATTTGTACTTATTACTAGCAAGAGACACCTAATACAAAAATACAAATGGACTTGAAAGACTGTACAACCAAAAGGCAAAGATAAGCAATATCTAAAAGCTTTTATATGCATTGTACTTTTCACCTGACTATTTTGCAAAGTTCAAGCCTACTACAATAGCTTATGCATGTGTTAACTGTCTTTTCCACTCTGAAAATCTGTACAGTGTACAGTTTTTGATTTGCTTGTAAGTGAAAAGATCAGACTTCCTGTTACTATGAACTTGCATCAAACTCCTTCATGGATAATTTAACAACTCCACAGTATCCTCTATAGTTACATTTTTCACCCAAACACACTTAACATTGGTCAAATAAGGAAGTTTCAAACATCAGTAAATATTAATATTACCATTTCCAGAATTGGGGCATATTTATAACTGCTAAATGACCCCTAATGTTATATCCCTAAGAAACAAGTTACTTAGGAAATAATAAAATCAGCCCTTCATTCCAGTAAATAGCTTGCTTAGCAGCCATTGCTTACTTAACTGAAAAACAAAATGTAAGCATAATACAAACACAAATTTCATCATAATCTTGACTGATAAATGCCTTCTAGGGATATTAAAAAAATAAACCACTTGCACATACCACTATATTAAGTAATCATCTCTGTTGTTTATTTCAACACGTATACATTCCTTTATACAAATAGCTGTGTATAAAAAATTAGCCAGTGCTGTTCTAGGCCATATGATTTAGAAATAACAATTTGAAGGATATCATCGATTTTCTGAGGAAATTATTTTAAAACAGTTTCTAATATTTTTTAACTTGTAAATGTTGTATAAGAAGTAAATATTGTTCCCATGCCCTGTGTTGGCTGGGATTGGCTTCAGCAGACCCCCGTGACCCTGTGTTTGGATTCAGCGGGTTGGATGATGGATGGATGGATGGATGGATGGATGGATGGATGGATGGATGGATGGATGGATGGATGGATGGATGGATTACATGTGAAATGTAAGTCAGGTCAAAAATATTTTGTTATTTTATAGCTGTATAGTATATCAAACATTAATTATCTCACTGTTACTGGATGTGTTAGTAGTTTTACCCACCACATTTTTATAAGCAATTTCATTCTCTAGAATCAAATAACAAATTAAATTTATCTTTTGATTTTTAAGTACATGTAAGGTGAGATGTTTTTTTTTCCATGGTCTTTATTGGCTGCATTGAAAGAGAAACATATAAAAGCCCACACTTATAGTAAAAAAAATTAAAATGCAATACCATTCCTTATATATTTTGTTTCCAAAGTTTTTGCATTACATGTTCATGTGATACTGGAGGATAGTGTGGCAGCACAACGTGCAAGGCAGTGCCCAATCCTGGATAGGTCATCCAGAGAGGGTACACTCACACCAGGCTGATTTACAATTAACCTAAGCTGAAAGTGTTTGGGATATGGATGGGGGACAGACTACACACAGATTTTCCAAACCACAAGGAGAACTTGGAAACTCCGACAAGCATCCAGCACCTTGGCTAGCAATTAAAGACAGGTCTCTGGAGATCATCTCTACTGTCTCACAACTTACCTCCACTTACTAACTACATCCGCAACTCTTCCTTCAGTATTAGAAAATGAATTGTACTGTTTTTCACTGATTCTTCTACTTGCCATTCCTTAAACATATCAGTGCAAAAATTTATCAAATGTAAGTTTCTTTAATATGAATAAAATAACTATGTCAGTTTGAAAAATGTAGCTGCTTATTTTTTAAACTGTTAAAGCGTATCTGATATTAATAAAACTCTTTTACTTTAATTCTTTGTAAACCAAAATACTAACTGAACCGTGGAATTTGAGAACCATTATAACCATGTATTCCAAAGAATGCACCAACACAGACATAAACAAATACAGAACTAGAAGAAAGTGACCCTCCAACTCATAATGATACCAAGGCCAGAACATGTAAAGATTATTTGTTTACTGAATAACTTCACTTAGGGGAGGGATGAAGATAAATAGCCATTTCTCAAGCTCATCTCTCGTCTACATGGATCATTAGAACGGGACCGACCTTAAACCCCACTCAAAACAAGTTACTGTTCCAAGACAGTAACTTGCAATGTGAAGAATGCTCTCTGAAAGTCCTCTGGCAGTCCCAGGTGTCCCTGCACACCAGAAACAACCCCAGTGTAGTATTAAAGGACCAGGCATTACTGGTGACTCTTATGTTGCTTGCCTTCCACAATATGCAGTCGGGTCCCAGCTGCTCCATGTTCAGCCTCCTTGCTACAACCTAGTTTTGAATGAATTCTTCAGGCTGCCCTTCATTCCACATGATTGTCATTACCCAAGAAAATAAACACTTCAAATGAAGTCTTTTAACGAAATAAGTCCCACAATCTACACCAAGTTCTTTTCACTAAAAGTGCATTACCAGTGCCATCACAGTACACGTTTCCCTGTCCTCAGGCATTGCTGACCCTGACCCTGCCCTGTGTCACTCTTTGTGTTACAGCTGGGTCCACGGCAATTGCTTAATTATTAAATAAATAAACAAGCAAGCATTCGGTCTTCAGAGGAGGTGCAGGTGTAGAGGAGAGCATGGCAGAGTGCCTCCAGAGTTTGATGTGTTCATCGGTCTATCATGAATTCAATTGCTTCGATTACCTCATTAGCACTTCGGAGTCTATAACTGGCACCAGTGCACCTGCAACATGATAAGTATAAGAGAAGCCTGAGCAGAAAGTATAAAAAAGATCAACAAGAATGAAAAGAGAAAGGGAAAGAAGGAAACAAAACTGAAAGAAGAAAGGGCGGGATCATGGCAGAGCTGAGGAGGCAGGAGGTCAGGTAGCAGTTCCCAAAAATAGTGGGAGGCCAACGCTTGAGGGACAGAGGTCACCCCTACTGAGCAGCCCACAGAGTAAGAAGCAAACCACCACTCCGAGTGAGATCCAACCATAAGGCCATGCAGTGGCAGCAGACGGGAGATGAAGCAGGGCTTACGGATCCATGAAACGCCGAAGGAAGATAGCAAGGGACATGAAATGGATTTAAAAAGTTAACTGCACATGTAGATTCTTTCAAAACAAAGTAAAGGATTCTGCCTATGGATTTTTAACCTTGTTTTATTGAATTATTTATTGCTAATTATTATTGGAGTTCATTGGATTATTTATTTATTGAAGGAGCACTGCACTGTTTTAACACTTGTTTAAAATAAAAGAACTACGCACTTTGGACATATCTCTTGACAGCATTTGTCTTCATTTTCCTGGCTCATTCTCAGACATGTTATCGACAGTTCAGTGTTCGAGAGCTGCCAAGGACTGGGGACAGTCACAATCTTTCCTAGCCTCCAAATCAAATCCTCTCTCTATTAAGCCATTTATCACTACATTAAAACACACAATGCATAAACAGCCACACTCGTATACAGTGTATAATATTTAACTAAATCTTAACTAAGAAATCACTTATTTTGCTAATTTTCTGCAAGCATTTATATTAAATCAAACTGTATGGTTTTCATTGTCCATAAATTTCACTGCCTTCAATGTGTGACTATCAGGAAATATTTAAGCATTCCCAAAAGAATTTTCTATACAGCGTACAGTAAATCACATTCTGTCACCTCCAAGGGCAAACAAATAATTAGTCCAACATGGTTAAGGCAGATACTGAAAAAATGGATAAAGTCTGTTCAGAATTTGATTTATCTATTCAAGTTGAATGAGTTAGGTGATTTCAAAAAAGAAATCCAACATAAATAACACATGGGGATGATGCTGTTTTTCATTTATATTTTGTAAAGGAGTTACATTAAAAAATAACAGACATTCCACCCATTTTTAGGTGTGTGTATGTGTGTGTGCATATAATGCACAAGGCACCTATAGCAACAACAATGTCTGTCTGCATGAAAGAATTTAGGCACCTTCATGAGCCAATTTTGTTGAAATGGGCATTTTTATTCGTCAAGGAAATTTGTCAACATAGTTCAATTTTCCTTTAGATATTTTGAACAGATTCTGCTGTGCAGAGTTATAAAATTTCAAAATGTCCCATTGAAAAGCAGGTGACAAATCTTTCTGAAAATTGGACACTGATTTGTGAAACCATAAGGCAGGTACACAAACTAGTGCACCTCAGAACCATTCTACGGAGCAAATCAATTAGCTCATTTACAGTACCTTCAGTTCAACGTATTAGTTACTAAAACACAGGAAAATAAATCAGGATAAAGTGCTATGTCTTACAAATTAAAAGTAAATCACACATTTGTTATTTTACCAATAATAAGAATTATACTGTTTTGTAAAATACACAAAACACTGTTTTTAACCAGCATAAATGAGAATGCATTCATATATATATATATATATATATATATATATATATATATATATATACACTCATATATTAATATTTTTGGTGTTGCATTACTGTCACTATTCTAAGAAAACCTGGAAGCAAGAAATTAATTGTACTATGTACACATGGCAAAAACACATGATCTTGAAAAAAATATCGCCCTAATTACTAGAAACCCTTAAAATACTAATTGCATTCATGATCAGCAGCAAACCACATCCCAGGGATGAAAGGTGGCTGCGAAGGGAGACAGACAAAGTGAAAACCCTTGAAAGAATTCTTTTCAAATGGCACACAAAATCTCACAAAAAATATTTAACACAAAAACATCACATACCTGATGTTTTACAGCATTTGTGCAATCTCATGATCTCAATAATCAAAACTCAAGAAAATTCATGCCTTGAAAACTGAAATACAGTATCTGGTAAGTTTTTAGGCTTTTGTTTTTCATTTGGATTCATGCACTTTAGTCCCCATCTTAAAATTCTAATGCACTGTATTTTTTTAAACTAATAAAAAATGCTTTACTGTACTTTATAAATAGCTCCTAGTGTGTGAGGCTAGTAAGAGGGGAGGCAGCTAGTTGGCAGAGGTCTCCAGGACTCTGACTTGTCTGACTCTGCAATCTGGCAGTGGTTCTACAATTATATCTCGATGCATGCTCATTAATCCAGGTAAGGAAATTCTAAAAAGTTGATTCAGTTCATCTGGACATAGAACTATGTCCAGATGAACTGAATCAACTTTCTAGAAGTTCTACAATTAGCTGATGGACAGATATGTTATTTTTCATTTATGTTAATTAGTTTCTACTTTCTTTTTGATGTATTTGAACAAATCTGTGTCCTTGCATGTGATAGTTCTGTATTTAACGAGTGGTATAATCTATTCTTGCATTTATTTGTCTTGTAGTTTGTACTATTGTACTATATTTCTGAGGTGGCAATGATAGATTGGCCATCTAGCTCTTTGAAGAGGGATTGTGTTCTGTTGTGTGTTGTATTTACCCCATTTTTGAAAACCACTGCATGCCCAACCTACCTGGAAGGGGGTCTTTCTCTGAATTGCCTTTCACAAATTTTTTTTCTCTACAAGGATTTTTTTTGGAGTTTTTTTCTTCCTTGTCTTCTTAGGGAATCAAGGTTGGGGAACTGTCAAAAAGCAGGGCCAGTTAAAGCCCACTGAGGCATTCCTTGTGTGATTTTGAACTATACAAGAAATAAATTGTTGTTGTGTATGCTCACCATGTAATTGATTTATTTGCTTGGCAGACACTTTTATCAAAATCAACTTACAAAAAGATGTAAAACTATTCGAGTAACATTAGGCTAGGGCCTGTTCGTTCAGCAAGCATAGTAGGCAGAGTAACAAAAGCTGATTGCCACAAGTGAAAGATGTAACAACTAATACATTTACAATCACAGATAAACAATTGATAAAGCAATTAAACTTCATGTAACAGCAAATCAACCAAAAATATGAAAGATCACAGTTTTTTATTCTTTTTTATTCAATTAGACAGAAATTCACAGAACAGGTGGGTTTTCAATTGCTTCTTAAATACACTGAGAAAGTAAGCAGTTTGAATGGAGGTGGGCGAAATGTTTCAACAACTAGGAACTACACAGGGGTTGCTTCTGCCTTGTGCCCAATGATTTCTAGGAGCTCACACTGCCCTGTGAATATGCTGTAGATTGACAAGTTAAAAAGACAGATCGATGCTTCACTTTATAAGACAACTAAGCACTGCAAAGATATCTGAAAAACATTTTTACAAATAAAAAGAAATATTTAAGTGACATGAACTGAGTCAAGAGATTCTTGGCATATAGTTTTAGGATTTCAAATTTATTTTGGTACCAATAAATTGCAGTACAGTGATCCCTCGCTATATCGCGCTTCGCCTTTCGCGGCTTCACTCCATCGCGGATTTTATATGTAAGCATATTTAAATATATATCGCGGATTTTTCGCTGCTTCGCGGGTTTCTGCGGACAATGGGTCTTTTAATTTCTGGTACATGCTTCCTCAGTTGGTTTGCCCAGTTGATTTCATACAAGGGACGCTATTGGCAGATGGCTGAGAAGCTACCCAACTTACTTTCTCTCTCTCTCGCGCTGACGTAGGGGGGTGTGAGCAGGGGGGCTGTGTGCAGCTGCTTCCTGAAGGACATGCAGCACGGTGCTTCGCATACTTAAAAGCTCAAAGGGCACGTATTGATTTTTGACTTTGTTTTTCTGTGGCTCTCGCTCTCTCTCTCTCTCTTCCTGCTCCTGACAGAGGGGGTGTGAGCTGCCGACTTCAACAGCTTTGTACCTGCGGTGCTTCGCATACTTAAAAGCCAAAAAGCCCTATTGATTTTTTTTTTGACTGCTTGCTTTGCACTCCTTTGAAAAGGAAGATAAGTTTGCATTCTTTTAATTGTGAGACAGAACTGTCATCTCTGTCTTGTCATGGAGCACAGTTTAAACTTTTGAAAAAGAGACAAATGTTTGTTTGCAGTGTTTGAATAACGTTCCTGTCTCTCTACAACCTCCTGTGTTTCTGCGCAAATCTGTGACCCAAGCATGACATTCTAAAAATAACCATATAAACATATGGTTTCTACTTCGCGGATTTTCCTATTTCGCGGATGGCTCTGGAACGCAACCCCCGCGATGGAGGAGGGATTACTGTACTTTATATGCAGAACTGAATTACAATATTAATATTTCCATATTTTGAGAGTAGAAAAGTACTATAATGTAAGGCTAAGCAAAATATCGAGCTTTTGATTTGATTCCATATTTAAGAAAATAAATATGCAACAATAATATTGTGATGTTGTATTTGATTTGCCACAACTTCTTCTGAACTTTAAATAAAATCCGCAAAATCTCCAGCACTCCTTGCAGGGGTGTTTATATTGACTCCACCCATGTAGCCTGGCATCGGTGCATGAGGAAAACAATGAAGCAAGGATCAGAAGAAGAAGGGCTTAGGAAAGATGTTATTGTTATTCATCTGTTTATTTTCTGAACCTGTTTCATTCACTGAAGGCTTGAAGGGAGCTAAAGCACATAGGCACATCAGGGCTGGACCACATATAAAGCAGAAATTGACCCTGGGTGTTCTAATCATTCAATCTCTGTCAGTATGCCTCTTAAAACATTTTCATCACTCATTGAAGGTCTTATACCTAGTGGAACTCTACAGGAAGATGTTCCAGTTTTTGCTATGGCACACTATTTTTTAACAATTGGTTCCTAAGTATCATTTCTCATTACTTGATGCCTAAACTAAAAACGACAAGTACTTCATCAAGTCATTACCACAAACTTGTGCTCATCCTTGCTTCTAATACTCTGTTGTGTTCCTCTCCCCTCCTTTGTTTTTGATTGTTGATCTTGTTCTTTCTCTTATTCTTTCGTCTGATTCTGTTACGGGTTGCCACAGCTGATCATCTTTTCTGTATCTTCTTGTTCTCTGCATTCTGCTCTGTTACACCCATTACCTGCATGTTTTCTCTCACTACATACATAAACCTTCTCTTAGGCCTTCCTCTTTTCCTCTTGACTGGTAGCTCTATCCTTAATATTCTTCTCCCAATACACCAAACTGTCAATCGTATTATAGCCCTCAAAAATAACTTCACACTTGTTCATGTGCCAGCTTTTACCCCTTTAATCAGCTGCCATACCACATGCACTTTACTGTAGAACAGATAATCCACCTGAAGCTAAGCATGTTGAGGCCTGGCCAGTACATGGATAGGAGACCATCTACAAAAAGCTTGTCTTGCTGCTGGAAAAGATGTTGGCTAGCCCAGCAGGGGGTACTCACCCTGTGATCTGTGTGGGGATCCCATTCCCCTGAGGGCAGTGACGGGACACTATACTATAAAAATGGTGCCACCCTTCGAATGAAACATAAAACCAAGGTCCTGACCGTCTGTGATCACAAAAGATCCTCAGTGTCTTTCTTAAAGAATAAGGTGTTTCCCAATGTTCAGGCTTAATTGACCACCATGGCCTGGTCATTCTGTCCTCCTAATCATCCCCGGGCCTTAACTAAGCATAATCAAGATAAATGCTGCATACTGGTGTAAAAGGGCTTTAAATGTAAATGTGGTCTTCTTCTTTTTTTTGACTTCATTTCTTCTTTTCTGTTGGGATCACTATTAAATCATATACAGTGGATATAAAAAGACTACACAGCCCTGCCAAAATCACAGGTTTTGCATAATAAAGAAAATGAAACCAAAATAAATACTGTCAGAATTTCCACCTTAATTGCACAATTGCAATCTATACAAAGAAGGTGAAAACACATCAGAAACTGTTATGTGAAAAAAGGAAAAAAAAATTATACAAAAACTTGGTTCCATTAGTGTTCACACCCTTTAATAATTAAGGATGTGGCTGTGTTCAGAATCAACCAATCACAAGAAGTCACATCTGAAATAGTAGTTGGTATACACCTGACATCAATTAAAGTGGCTCTGATTGAGCTCAGATAAAGCTTGACTGTTCTTGCAGGAAATTTCTGATAGCCACCTGGTTACAATACAGTAATCCCTCACTATATCGCGCTTCGACTTTCGTGGCTTCACTCTATCGCGGATTTTATATGTAAGCATATTTAAATATATATCGCGGATTTTTTGCTGGTTCGTGGATTTCTGCGGACAATGGGTCTTTTAATTTCTGGTACATGCTTCCTCAGTTGGTTTGCCCAGTTGATTTCATACAAGGGACGCTATTGGCAGATGGCTGAGAAGCTACCCAACCAGAGCGTGTATTACCTATTAAATAAAACTCTTCGAATATATATTGTGTCTGTTCGCACCCCTAGAAGATACAGCCGCTCCTCAAAAAACACTGAAAAATTACCTTCACATTGCTCTCTTCCTTGCTGGGCTTAAATGTGGCTGCTTTGTCAAGCGATATGCTTCCTGCATGGTGCTTCGCATACTTAAAAGCTTGAATGGCACGTATTGATTTTTAATTGTTTGTTTTTCTCTGTCTCTCTCACTCTCTCTGACATTCTCTGCTCCTGATGGAGCAGGTGTGAGCAGAGGGTCTGTTCGCACCACTAGACGATACGGACGCTCCTCTAAAAAAATGTTGAAAGACTACATTGTTCCCTTCCTAGCAGCTGCGTTGTCCAGCGGTGCTTCGCATACTTAAAAGCCCAAACAGCCCTATTGATTTCTGATTGTTTGCTTTTATCTCTCTCTCTCTCTCTCTCTGACATTCTCTGCTCCTGATGCGCACTCCTTTGAAGAGGAAGATATGTTTGCATTCTTTTAATTGTGAGACGGAACTGTCATCTCTGTCTTGTCATGGAGCACAGTTTAAACTTTTGAAAAAGAGACAAATGTTTGTTTGCAGTGTTTGAATAAAGTTCCTGTCTCTCTACAACCTCCTGTGTTTCTGTGCAAATCTGTGACCCAAGCATGACAATATAAAAATAACCATATAAACATATGGTTTCTACTTCACGGATTTTCACCTTTCGCAGGGGGTTCTGGAACGCAACCCCCGCAATCGAGGAGGGATTACTGTATACGCCAAAAGCCATGGTGTACAAAGAGCTTTTAAAACATGAACGGTGGATCCTGATCACTAAAAGGTATCAATAAGGACAAGTGTACAAAAAAGTATCCAAAGCATTAAATATGGAGCACGATAAAGACGGTCATCAACAAGTAGAGAAAATATGGTTCAACGGTGACTCTACCAAGATCAAGATGTCCCTCCAAGACTTATGAGAAGACAAGGAGAAAACTGCTGAGGGAGGCCACCAAGAGCCCTACAGCAACATTAAAGGAGCTGTAGGATTTCCTGGCAAGTACTGGTTGTTCCCTACATGTGCCAACAATCCATTGCATTCTTCCTACTGTATGTCTGGGTCATGGGATAGGGTAGAAAGACGAAAGATTTTTCTCACAAAGAAAAAGCCCGGTTAAACATCGTAAAAAAGGTATACCCAGTCTCCCACAAGCATGTGGAAAAATTTATTGTGGTCTGAAGAGACCAAGGTTGAATTATTTGGCTATAATTCCAAAAGGGTATATTTGGGGCAAAAATAACACAGCACATCATCAAAAGAACACCATACCCACAGTGAAAGTCTGGCAGAGGCAGCATCATGCTTTGGGAAAGTTTTTCTTCAGCTGAAACTGGTGCTTTAGCAAGGTGGCAGGAATCATGAATAGCTTCAAGTATCAGTCTATGTTGGCACAAAATCTTCAAGCATCTGCTAGGAAGCTGAAGATGAAGAGGAACTTCACCTTTTGGCATGACGACCCAAAGCCTGCATCAAAATCAACAAAGCAATGGCTTCATCAAAGGAGGATCAATGTTCTGAAATGGCCCAACCAGAGCCCAGACCTTAATCCATCTGAAAATGTGTGAATGACCTGAAGACAAACTGAGTGTTGTAATAAAATCAAAAGATGCTTCAACTAAGTATGAGTTTAGGGAGATTGCACATTAATGCAACCAGGTTTCTTTAGTTTTCTTTTTTTAACTAAACAGTTTCTGATTTGCTTTCACTTTCTTTGTATAGATTACAATTAAGGTGGAATATATTATCTTGGTTTCATTTTTTTATTACACAAAATCTGCAATTTTGGCAGAAGTGTATAGACCTTTTACCTCCACTATAGCAGGTGGCTCTTACTGTCCTGTGCTCCCTTTAAATCCTGACACCAACAATCAACTAAGAATGTCTGCCAATTATTATAGGCAAATAAACATGGTCTCATGTGTGAGGCTTTTAAATATACCACCAGCATTAACAGCAAAACAATGCTTACTTATCTATTTATCTATTACAGTCTACTGACATTCATATTTAACATTGTGCCTGGCCAACCCTTCTACTCTACTGTGTATTTTGATAGCCAACATAAAAAGGTCAAAGTCAAAGATCGACTGTCCTAAAACAGGTTGTACTTCAAAAAATGAACTAGTATAATTATGGAAAACAGCAGTGCACTTATGGAAAGCCCTACAGGCTGTTCACATATGGGTTTAATTAATCTTGTCAGTTCTGTTTGCTTAAGTAGTTAGGTACAAACAAATCACTGCACTGCACATGAGATACAGCCTATAGATTAATTACTCATCATCTACACTACACTGAAAAATATTTAAAAATTAATCAGTTTTACACTCTGACAGACACATAAAAAAGTACCCAAACAAACACAGATAAACTGTATGTATTGTATCAATGTAGGTAATTCAGTGCTCTTTTTTGAGCGATGTGGTAACACCTTGTCTTAATCCTACAAACTTGATGCAAAAAAAAAAAAAAAGTGTCCCTTCTCTTTTTCTCTCTTACAAATATTCTGCTTGTGATCTGTTCAGGGTACTCTCAGTTCAAGGCCCTCAGTATCTTGGTGCAAGAATAAACATACCCATGTGTGTTTCCTAGCAATGGAAAATACAGGCAAGAGCAAACACAGAAATTATGGCACTGCACAAATAAAACACAGCCTCCCTTATTTATCATGAATCCATTATTTAAAGGCCGCTAGATCTGGCTTCCCGGCTTCTGCATATTCTATCGTGACTCATAACGTTATGGTAATTTAGAGTAACTATTTCCATAGCCGCTGAGTCACTGAAAAAGCTCATTTTTCCAGTTAAAAACTATAACTATAACAGAGCCTCATTTCAATGTTCGTTTTTTAAAACTTTTCTTTGGACAGAGTGAGGATTTTAAGATAGCTTTACACAAGCTATCATTTGTTCAACTGCCACATGCCAATTTACATTTTTCAATTACTGACACTACTATTAGAAGATAATGTTCAGATTTATTTTCATAAAAGCATACTACAGGAGCATATAATTCCACTCCCAATGTCCAAATGAATGTTGTCATATGGATACTGGTATTCTCCAGTCATCACTTGTAAAGCTGCACTAGACAATTATGCACTGTACAGTGAATGGCTCATTACAAAGTTTTTCCTCCACTGCTCCATTCCCAGGTTATATGCAACTATACCTTTTGATACTAAAACCACACAAAAAGCTTGAATGTTAGAGTGGCACTTGAATTCCCTGCATACTATGGTCTCAATTAATACAGCATTAAAAATGTTCTTCATGCAACTATGCATTGTGATAAAAACATGAATTACAGTGTTCCCTCTTAACCACTGTCACAGACAGCCGGGGTCCTTGCCCGGCCAAGACACCTCTTCGCTGAGAGGACCAGGAGAGCAAGCATGAGCAGAACAGTACCACCCCCTGGGACGCTAGATGGCAGCCCCCATGAGTTGCAATGGTGCCTCGAACTCCCGCAGGGGTTCATGGGAGATGGAGTTGTCTACAGCCCTGTTGGGGCCAGGGGGCACTGCAGCTGCTCCAGAGCCCGTATCACACGGAAGTACTGCCAGAAGTAGGTCAACAAGCACCTGGAGCACTTCCGGGTGACATATAAAAGGAGCCAGTAGGCAGTACTCAAAAAGCCAGAGTCGGGAGGAGGGAGACGAAGCTTGTCAAGGTGGAGTGGAGGAGAAAGAAAAGAAGAGAGAGTATTGTGTTTAGGTGTTGTGTTTGTGCTTTGGGACTGTGTTGTGGCTTGTGGGAATGGGGAAGACGTTGCCTACAAGTAAAGAAAGATAATAAAAAGTTTGTGTTTTTTATAAGTGTGCCTAGCTGTGTCGGGTTGAGTGGCTGCTATGCCCTCTAGACTTGTCACACCATGAATTCTCCAACTGCAGTTTCAGTTACACACAGTTTGAAAAAATTAATTAAAAAAAAAATTGAATTGAACTGAACTGTGTGCCCGCCTGGCTCAACATTACTGAACCCCATCCAGCATGAATGATTCTGTTTTTTCGTCTCTCTCCCTCTCACTGTTAGTCACACTGTAGCACACACAATGTAAAAGTTATCCACATATGTGGTATCATTATAAATATAAAACTTTTATTTTGCTTAATATGGCCCAAAGCACAAATGTAGTGATGCTGGCCAATTCTGCTCTGCGTAAGAAAAGACATGAAGTCCTTCCTTTAAGTGAGAAGATCAAAGTCCTTTATATAGAGCACTGAAGGATAAAAAATTGTATGCTGAAGTTGCCAGAATGTACAACAAGAGCAAACTATTTATTTGTGAAGTGATAAAAAAAAGAAAGATGAAATGCATGCTAGTCTTGTTTGTGTTCCTAGAACTTGTTAAGTTACATCCCTAGGGCATGATAAATTTTGGTGAAGATAGAAAATGCTTTAAATTTGTGACAGTAAGAAATTAATAAACAGCATGTTCCGGCCGACAGGAACAGGTTGTGTCAGAAATCATTGCGCCAATATGAAGACTTCAGAAAATAATTAATTGAAAAAAGCAAGACCAAACCATATATTTGAAGTGAGGGATGGCTGAATAGATCCAAGAATTGGTAGGAGCTTAAAAATACATAAGGCTATTAAATAAGGCTATTACCTTAAAATAAAAGTTATTAAATTAAAAAAGGTTATTGGGCTTATACGATACAGTCCTGTACAGCACAGTATAGTACATAATTTTCGTTGTGTTTAATGGTACTATAGTACTGCACTTATTAATGAAGCTATAAAGGATTTTTTGTGTATTAAACATTTTTAATACATTTACAATTTCTGAAGCTACTTTATCCATAACTGGGTCTCTGGGCAGCAATCAGCACAAGGCACAAATTTGTACCACATACAAGAACACACTAATTTAAACTTCACATCACCCCATACCAGGAAACTACACATTTGCCATTTATTTAAGCTTGCACATATTGAGGATGTCATATGTCAGAGTTACTACCAAAAGGAAGTTCAAGAAGACATTATTATAATGAGCAAATGCCGTGTAAACTACACAAAAGCTGAACTGGGCTCTTCGAGTGCAGAGCAAAACCTCTGGCTGTTACACAACCAAATCAGCATGAACTGGGTTTATTTCTACATAACATATCATCACTTATAAACTTAGTGCTATACACATACAAATTTAAATACTTTAGATATAATGCAACATGCTATTCAATACATATACATAAATGTTAATAAAATATACAAGGCACATATTACTAGTGATTGTAGGTGTTACAGAGTATTGTATGTTTGTAGTATTCCTTCAAGAACATTTCTGACCAGTATAATCTCATGCCCTCCCCTACAGCTCTAAACTTGATTAAGAAGATTAGAAAATGACTAGGTAGCATCTCATCACAAATAGGACACTATACTGTAGCCAGTACAGTACTGCTTCAGTACTTAAGGAAAAATTTTTTATAGATTATGGGATGAAACCAGAGAACACAAAATAAACTAACAAAAATACATCGAGAATATGCACACTTTACACCAAACACATTGCAGCAAGGTGACAAATGTTGCATCAACAATAACTATCGTTCCATATTTTTAAATAGGCACAAACATATCTGTAAATCTACACAAGCAAGCCAGACCCCCTTCATGTGTATTCATAGTTTCAGTTTTATTTCAAAGCTATATTTTCCACACATGAACAGTGAGTAAACGATGCAATTACAATTTGACTAATCATATCAATATAGTTCATTAAAAGAATAACTCAGATATCTGGAGCTGACAACAGAAAAGAGGACGACAAAAGCACCAGTCAACTGCAATCCTTCAGAAAATAAACCTGGGCAGTCTAATAAGATTAAATTATGCCATGCTTAGATTAAAAGACCCCTCAGTTAGGTAAAATCTGACTTGCAAACATTTTTGGATAGCAACATTTGACCAATCAATCACAGGACCCTGTATTATTAAAATTTTGTCAAGCAGCAGAGATTAAACTGATAAATCCAAAAATGCACATACAAAGAACATCAAACAAACCAATAGGTCTTTTTCCGCAGGCTTTCCAAAGCCCTGAAATGTGAATGACTTCCATCAACATTTTTGGTGTCAGTTATCTAAGTAAGAACTGCCTACCAGCACACCACTCATCTATGATAGATAGATAGATAGATAGATAGATAGATAGATAGATAGATAGATAGATAGATAGATAGATAGATAGATAGATAGATAGATAGATAGATAGATAGATAGATAGATAGATAGATAGATAGATAGATAGATAGATAGATAGATAGATAGATAGATAGATAGATACTTTATTAATCCCAAGGGGAAATTCACAAATGTATATGTAGGACAAACCCAAGGAAAGGTGACTACACACCATCTAAAACAAATTATTATATCACTTTACATGTTGTTACTACTTATGGGTCCCTGGGCCTTTAGAAATCTTCAGACATGACTCCTTTATATAATCAAAATCTTACGTTTTATTAACTCAAGACAGTGATGGAAAAAAAACAAGAAATCAGACAACTGGTACAAAACAGCAGCACAGTAAAATCTGGTCATGGTGCAACTTTTTTTCCAATTATCTTTTAATACTGTTATGCTTTCTAGTGGCTTTCATCCTATAAGAAGAAGGGAACTACAGGGTTGTTGAGTTAGCATGTGCTGCACCTGCTTCAGCAGAAATTGTATTAACTTTTGGCTGTCTGGTGAAGGACTGTGTGTTTCACAACTTAGCCCTTCTGGGCAAGCCAGAAAAGAGTTCTCCCTTTCAATCAAAACATACTACTGGCTAGACCTACATGAACATGCATTGAAATTATGCCTAATTTCCTTACTTTAGTTTAAATTTCATTTTGGTAATCTTTATACTGTGTATATATAAGAAAAAAGAAAAGGAAAAAAGAAAAAAAATGCTATAACTGAAAAACTAAATAACTCACAAACTCAAAAATGCTTCGATGGATTAAATTGATATTTGGTGACATTACAGAAAAAAAGAAAATTAGCCAACACTTTTCATTTTTTTAATTTTATGCAAACTTACATGCATGGAATGTTACAGCATGCTTTATGCAAATGAAGGATGCAGCAGAAGTGATTGACAGAACAAGCAAACTCCTCTAGTAACCAGTGTGATAGACGGGTGACTGAAAACAAGGCGGTGTCTGGACAGGTTTCACATTGTGAAATGGAAAGTTCCAGAAACCTGGAGGAATATACAAAGCTCAATGGTTACCAAGCTCTGTTTTTTTGCTGTCTAGGTTATCTGTACCACTACATCGACCTCCTGGAGTGAAGTATCAATCACCACAAATAACTCTTACATGAACAACCAGCAAGTGAACGCCTATGAAGTGTCGAGCACCGCAAGGCTCCAATGCATAAATCTTGGTATGATGGGCGTATTGAGCACAATGAAGCACACATTAACAAAGAGCACTTTGACACATGGAGTTCTGGGTGCCACAGGCGCATTACCAAAGGGTGAAAGACATGAATACAGATGTGTGACTGTTCAAAATTACTGCTCACAAGGGGGAGTGAACAGCACGATAATAGCTGTGCAGTGCTCCAAAAGTGCTATAAGGCACCCCAAAACAAGGTGCGCAATTGCAGCTTAGAGGGAACATAACAGATCACCCATTTCAATTCAAAAGAATACACATTACTGTAAAACTGAGTTTTGCAATTTTCATCAACAAAAGCCAGGTCACTGCAAAAAGCAGAAAAAAATGGGTAAATGTATATATAGTATGTTCAAGAGTAAGCAGCTCCAGTGACCTAAAATATTATTACTTATTATTTGACTGATGCTTTTATTCAAGGAGATTTACAACATTTGAGATACAATTGGTTACATTTCTTTTGTTTTTTCTAATTACAGGAAGGTGAAGTGACTTGCTTATGATCAAACAGTTTGAGCAGCAGGATTTGATCCCACAATCTTAGGGTTTGAAGTCCTAGATCCAGATCTTTAACCACTACAATACACAAGCAGCCAATAAAATGAGCCATTGTACAAAAAAAAAAATCAAAATATATTGTATATAGAAAAACAGTTTGTTAGTTACATAGTTCTTTTGAAACTCCCGATTAACCAACAGCTCTATAATTGACACCCCTTGTTTTACAAAATATCTAGACAGTATCCAGGAAGGTTGCTTTGATCAATTATTGTCAAATCTAGTAAGATTTCTTTGAATACTGTCAAACATTACATGTTTATGAAACCTATGCATACTGACACATAGAATAACCAGTGCAGTCAACGGCTGAGGAAGAAAAAAATGAAAGGGAGATATCTGTACTTCACAAGTCAATATATACAGTAATTCATAAGTATTAGTTCTCACATTGTAACAAAAGACCCGACCTGCTGTGATGTTCATTTTCTTTTTTTACTAGGGGGCTCTGCCCCCTGCTCGCTTCGCTCGCCAACCCCTGGCGTTGGGGCATGACAAAGAGTGAGATGTATGAATTAGAAATAGAATAGTGTGTAGGTTTGGATGATGCCTATATAAATAAAAAATAGAGTGTTTGGCATAGAGTAATGTTTTATTGGAATATTTCTTTGTATACAACATTAGTAGTAAAGATGGTGTCTTGTCTTTGAATGAGTCTTCCTTGGCATGGATCATTTATAACTTTAACGTCAGATGAACGTCGAACACGTGAGAAGGCAACATAAAGTTGTCCATGTCCAAAAACGGGTTCAGAGAGGTAGATGCCAACCTTGTCCATGGTTTGTCCTTGTGATTTGTTGATGGTCATGGCAAATGCAGGTTTAATGGGGAACTGTCAGCGTTTCAATGTAAAAGGTAATTCTAGGTCAGAAGTCGTAAGGTCAATTCTAGGAATGAGAACAGTATTGTTAGCATGTGATTCTGTAAGAACTGTTGCTTGAATAACATTGTGTGTCATGGTGTTGATGACTAAACGTGTGCCATTGCATAAACCCTGTTTAGTGTTAAGGTTTCTTAATAGCGTGATTATTGTTCCGTTTTTAAGGGTAAGGTTGTGTTGTGGTCATCCGGCCGGGTTAATAGTGTTCAAATATTCTAAGGGGAAATTCAGATGTTCATTGTCGTCATAAGAGTCAACTTTGTCAGAGCTTAGAAAGAGCCGTGTCTCTCCAGGAAGTAATGAAATGACCTGGTTATTAATGTGATTAACATTAATATTTTTTGGACATAATATAGTGCGTTGTGTTAATCACATATGCGAAAGCAGTATGGGCCATTGCCTTTTGGTGGCCTGATATGTACTCCAGTAGATGTAAAAGCAAATGAACTATTGTAGGATCTAATGCAGTTCATAAAGTTTTTACTTTCAGGCACATCGTTAGTTAGAAGCTTCTGTAGATATTCAGGATATGAATGTAAAGGAGGCAGTCTAATCTGCCCCTTTTGACAACAACGTGTAAATTCATTATTTGTATTGCCAGTTGTTTCTTCTGGGAAGTTAAGTGAATGACAATGATTGCAAATGACATTCATTAATCCCAATGAATTTTCCTCAATAGTGGACTCATTATTGAAGGCGTTGTCAGCCAACTGGCATAAGCGTTTAGCAGGTGTCTGGCGTTGATGTCCGCGACGGGCATGTTTTGCTTGTGTCGTTTGAGTGCCGCATTGTTGCATGTCCATTATTTGTGACGCGCTATTTTTTACTTTTAATTGATTCGCCTCCGCTTTGCGAAAAGTCCGTTTCACTCTACGGTGTGCATTGTTTGTATCGAGCCTTGTCCGTTTTTGTATGTCGGTCAGTTGAGTTCTCTGCTTTTGGAGTCTTGCTTGCTTGTTTTGTGGCAGGTCATATGCGCGTTGTACATGTCTGCGTTCATTTATTCTGTCTCTTCGCTCCCTTTTTTGTATGTCTGAGACGCGAGCTCTTTCTTTTGAAATCGTGCTTGTTTCTATGCAGTACTTTGAGACGCGCACTGTATGCATCTACGTTCATTGTGTCTGTCCATTTGGGCACGTCCCTGTAACGGGGTCACTTGAGCTTTGCGTTTTTTGATCCGAGACATTTTTTCTCCCGGAGTTTCCTTTGCGCGTTGTATGCGCCGCCGTGTATTTTCTTGTTTCATTCGCGTTCGTGTGTTTGGGTCCCATATCCGATCCGAATCGTTTTGTACCCGTGACCGTGTATTCATGTCTTGTTTGTTCCTCAGCGTGCGAAATATGGATAAGTAATAAGGAGGATCGCACTCACTGTTAATATGGTGCCTTTTCTGCAGTTGAACGGTTAATAGTGCTTTATTGTAAGGAGATCCACCTATGCTGCCTAGTGTGAAGGTGTTGAGATGACGTATGTGTAATATGGACGTTTCCTTTAGATATGTGGCTTTGGGTGTCACTTCTTATTGATGTGGGGGGGGGGTGATGATTTTTGTTGCGCGAGAGTCTTCTTTCTTTTTGTGTTCCAGGGGCTTGTTAAATCCCCCTCTTGGTGTGTGTCCCGTCCGATGCCTGTAGGGGGGGGGTGCCTTGCTGTTGTGAGCGAGTGTCTTCTTTTTTTTTTTGTGTGCTAGTTTCGTGTGCAATGGGTTTCGTGCGGCACCTACTTTTGACTACTTTTTTCTGTGCCTTTTCCTTTTTTCTGTGCTCTTGGCGCCTCATTTCTTTGACTCCTTTTTTCTGTGGTCTTGTCCACCTCTCGCGGCCCCTCATCCGCCTCTTGCGGCCCCTCATTTCTTGGGGCGCCTGCGCAGTACGTCTTTTTGCGGCTATGGCCCATGGCCGGATGTCCCTGCGTCCATCCGGTTTAGCATTCTCGGTTAGTAATATGGATTTGCTTCACTATACAAATATTTTCTCTTATATCTGTTCTATTGTCTCAGGCCTTTTTCCTCCCATCATAGTTAATTTTGTTTAGCTGTTTTTTTTCTGTTTTGTAACTAAATCTTTTCCTGGTGAAAGTTCATGTTAGATATTTACCACTGGGGAGCACGGCTGAACATCTGTTAGTGTTACTGGTTGCTTTACTTATCTGATCATCTGGACTACTACAACTGTACACTGGCTGGGCTCACAAAAGCATTTCTATGACCTTTACCAGAAATTATCTTCCTTACTTCAGCTTTTCCACTAGCTTCCAACTACTAGATTCTCAGATTCCACCAGCAAGCCCGCGATTCTTGAAAGAATAGCAAATCCAAGAATGGCAATTACTTTCTGTTCCCTCCGATACTTGAAGGGATGAAATATCATGGAGGATGGGTGCATCCTGGGAAAGTTCATTTAATTAAATAAACATACTTGTACTAAAGTGGTCTCTTTTTGGAGCTGTGACTCATCTGGTTCTGGTGTTACAGAAGCGCGTTGTAGGCGCCTTCGTTTATTGTTTTTATACATGCAGTCTCTTTTTTGTTTTTCTATGGCTGTGTCGTCAATGAGAAGTCGTTTGCTGACGGCGGCGGATTCGCGTGCTGAAGTGACCATGGCGGCGGATCCAGGCATGGAGGGCTACATTACTAAACGAACGTGGTATATGCGGTGATGTGGGCGGTCGCGTTCGGGCGGCTGTACAACCTGGCGTGCACGCTTTACCTCAGGTTTAGTTTACAGGTCGTAGCCATGGTAAAGTTTTCATTTAATTAAATAAACGGGCTCATGTTTGTATTACTAATCGTTGAGCTCCTTCCATTTGGAGCCATGACTCCTTTGCCTCTGCTGTGTCATAAGCGCGTTGTGGGCACGTTCGTTCGTTGTGTTTATCCATACAGGCTCGTTTTGTATTTCTGTTAGTTGAGCTTTCATTGTGGAGCCGTGACGTCTTTGCTTCTGGTGTGTCTGAAGTGCGTCGTTGGAGCCTCCGTGTATTGTTTTTATCCATGTGGTCTCGTCTTTGTTGTTCTGTGGCTGTGTCGTTAGGTAGAAGTCGTTTACTGTTAGGAAGCATACTCCAATTTACACACACTGACTGCTGGCACAGTGGATTAGAGCAGCTGTAGTTTACAGGTTGTGGTGTTTGGGCGCCACGCACTGACTCTGGGAACTACGGGCTTGGTTTTGTATTACACATCATTGAGTTCTTTCCATTTGTTGCCGTGAATCCTTTGCCTCTGCTGACACCGACTGCTGGCACAGTGGATTAGAGCAAGTTTAGTTTACAGGTTGTGTTGTTTGGGCGCTACCTACTGACTTTGGGAAGCCGCTGGGTTTGACTCTGGGGCGCAGTGCACATGCGGTGCGTCCGCCGGCCGTGCATAAATTAAACTGTCGTTTAGTAATATAGATGTCTTGACCTACAGGTCTATGTCTGAATCTGCTTCTACTCATATCCACTCTGTAATCTCTTTATGATTCCCATCAAATACATCTCTGTTCATGCTTCAGCCTTCCGAATATTGATTTTTCTCCCTAGGATTTCCCAGTTCCTACTCCCAAGCCAGGGAGTAAGTGTTCCATGACCATAAAAAGTATGTAGAAACTACAGATGTTAAGGAGCCTCATGAATAAAGACCTCTTACAAACCATTTCTGAAATACCAAGGCTTTTTTCTGCCTCTTTAGTCTCCTCCTGACCACCCATAAGCCATCAAGTTTTTACCCTTTCATTCTACTACTAGTTTTTCATCTAGACTAGAATGATGAGTATTATGGGATCTTCTTTAATATTTTGATTTCTGTTGACATTTAACTTTGTACTTTATGGTCAAACACAAACGTTTTGTACATATGTTGATAGTTTTGGCAAAAATTCCTTAGGTTATAGGAGTATGAAATACAGAAAATAATAATAATCATAATAATAGTCTAACACCAAAAATATGTAGGTTATGTTAACTGGCAATTTTAATTTTAGTGTGTAACCCTAAGGCAGATTGGCACTATTTGCTCCAACTGATGCTTCACATTATCATAAAATGTAAACTTCAGAAAGTGAGGAGACAGTTCTATATTTACTAACCTGTAAGATGCTGAAAATTAAAGTTAATATACCAAGTAAAATTAATAATGGTAAATAATTTCTATAGTTCCTAATTGTATCTCTTCATACTTCTGCTTATATTACCATTTTATGGTAGATCACAATAGAAAAATATTATGTTCTAATGTTTCATGGTCTAGATTAATCACTGTGGGTTGCCATGTTCTGTATGTGATGACAGCATAGTTCTTGCTCTACATCAGCGGTTCTCAAGTTCAGTCCTGGAGGTCCACTGTGGCTATAGTTTTTTATTCTCCATATATGCTTTCCAAAACTTGGATAAAAGTGAACAAACGAGAATAACACTTCCCAACACCATTCACATTTTGCCCAAACCTGACTCAAACATGTTGATTTTTCACAAATAACAGAATCCATTGCACTGAAAATGCAAATTTCTGAAAATACAATGAGGCGACTGGAAAACTGCATTAGTCTTATTGTCAAGTGACAACAGGTATGCACTCATAACAGGATGTGGTGTGGCTAAATACATGATGCTCTGTAAGAGCCTAGAAATGCACTGAATTTAAATTCTGTCACACTCTTACATTTTGCCTTACATACCCAAGGATTAATACAGTTCTGAACATGCAAGGAAGGGTGAAGGAACAGAGCACAGAACAAACTCAACTCATGGAGGCTGAGGCTGGAGGCAGTAGATTCAGTTTGGCTAATTTCCAAATAAAACAGTTTTATTAACAGGAAATTGTATTTTTATTGGGTTGTTTGCAGTTATCTGGCTGCAGTCAGATAATTGCAGGTTTTGCATCTCTTGTAATTTCAGAAGGAGATATTATATAATAATATTTCAAACTATCATCAAGTGTTTTAAATACTTGTGCAACACAAATTCAGCTTTCAGTAATATCAATTATAAACTTTTTTTTGTATTTTTCATTGATAAAACATCCAGGACAAACATAATGGATTATCTAAATTAAAAAAAACAATGAAAATCACAACCCATTTTGTTGTTGTTAAAAGAATAAATTAAGTGTTTGCTGAACTATATAAAATTCTAAACCCAATTTGGGGACTAATGGATCATCTATATATATTAATGCCATCATCTATATGCTACACCGATCCGTCTCCCACTTGGACAGAGGCAGTGGTGCTGTAAGAATTATGTTTCTGGACTTCTCTAGCGCCTTCAACACCATCCAACCTCGATTCCTTAGTGACAAGCTGACAGAGATGGGAATAGATTCATACCTGGTGGCATGGATCGTAGACTATCTTACAGACAGACCTCAGTGTGTGCGTCTCGGGAACTGCAGGTCTGACGTTGTGGTCATACAGACAGACCTCAGTGTGTGCGTCTCGGGAACTGCAGGTCTGACATTGTGGTCAGCAGCACAGGAGCGCCACTGGGGACTGTGCTTTCTCCGGTCCTGTTCAGCCTATATACATCGTACTTCCAAAACAACTCGGAATCCTGCTACAAGCTAAAGTTCACTGACAACACTGCTATCGTGGGCTGCATCAGGAGTGGGCAGGAGGAGGAGTATAGGAACCTCATCAAGGACTTTGTTAAATGGTGCGACTCAAACCACCTACACCTGAACACCAGCAAAACCAAAGAGCTGGTAATAATTCTTTGCATTTATATAGCGCTTTTCTCACTACTCAAAGCGCTCAGCAATTGCAGGTTAAGGGCCTTGCTCAAGGGCCCAACAGAGCAGAGTCCCTATTGGCATTTACGGGATTCGAACCGGCAACCTTCTGATTGCCAGTGCAGATCTCTAGCCTCAGAGCCACCACTCCGCCTCCGGTAGTGGATTTTAGGAGGCCCAGGCCCCACCCAGACCCTGTGATTATCAGAGGTGACTGTGTGCAGAGGGTACAGACCTATAAATACCTGGGAGTGCAGCTGGATAATAAATTGGACTGGACTGCCAATACTGATGCTCTGTGCAAGAGAGGACAGAGCTGACTATACTTCCTTAGAAGGCTGGCGTCCTTCAACATCTGCAATAAGATGCTGCAGATGTTCTATCAGACGGTTGTGGCAAGCGCCCTCTTCTATGCGGTGGTGTGCTAGGGACGCAGCATAAAGAAGAGGGATGCCTCACGCCTGGACAAACTGGTGAGGAAGGCAGGCTCTATTGTAGGCACGGAGCTGGACAGTTTAACATCCGTGGCAGAGCGAAGGGCGCTCAGCAGGCTCCTGTCAATCATGGAGAATCCACTGCATCCACTAAACAGTTTCATCTCCAGACAGAGGAGCAGCTTCAGCGACAGATTGCTGTCACTGTCCTGCTCCACTGACAGCCTTGAGGAGATCGTACCTCCCCCACACTATGCGACTCTTCAATTCAACCCGGGGGGGGGGGGGGGGGGGGGGGGGGGGGTTGGGGGGGTAAACATTAACACTATACAAGATTATTGTCTATTATACCTGCCTTGCACTCTGCACCTTGCATTTTTTGCACTGTGTTTTTATTGCTCTTTAATTAATATTGTTTTTATCAGTATGCTGCTGCTGGAGTATGTGAATTTCCCCTTGGGGATTAATGAAGTATCTTTCTATATATCTAATGAGGACTGCCCTCACCCTAATTATGCCATTTGCTATAATCCAGTTCCATAGGTGGAAACAAAAAGAGCTAAGGAAAAACAAAGCTGTAAACTCCCATTAAAAATAGGAGGTATTGCTGGAATCCTTCAGTTCAAGCATGATAAAAGCATTCTAGGAAAAAAGAAGCACTACTGATTTGGTTCCAAATACAAAACATGAGAGACAAGAAGACATTGAAACCTTATTACAAACAAAAGCAGCACCATGGAAGTGTTTTGGCTCTAACAGCAAAACAACCATCCAGCACCATCTTAGAAATAAAGAAGCACCACAGATGTACTTCAGGTAAAAATGCAAAACCCATGAGTAAAGCAATTAAAAATAACCAGAAAATAAACTCAGTCTAAATCTGGATAAATACAGTACTGCCAGCCAAGGACCACTCATCATACAAAGGCATGAACAGGCATGTGCAACCATGCTTGGCCATAAACAAATTGCCTTTCTTCCTCACTTTCTGAAGGAACAAGTAAGCCTGTGATTCGCTAGCGAATCGTAAATCCAAGAATGGCAATCAGTTTCTGCATGATGAAATATCATGGAGGGTATATGCGGTGGTGTGGGCGGTCGCGTCCGGGCGGCTGTACAACCTGGCCTGCACGCTTTACCTCAGGTTTAGTTCACAGGTCGTAGGCATGGTAAAGTTTCCATTTAATTCAATGGGCGCCTTCGTTCATTGTTTGTATCCATACGGGCTCGTTTACAGGTCGTAGCCATACGGGCTCGTGTTTGTACTACCAATCGTTGAGCTCCCTCCATTTGGATACGTGCCTCCTTTGCCTGTGCTGTGTCAAAAGCGCGTTGTGGGCGCGCTCGTTCATTGTCCGGGCGGCTGTACAACCTGGCGTGCACGCTTTACCTCAGGTTTAGTTCACAGGTCGTAGGCATGGTAAAGTTTCCATTTAATTGAATAACCCTATTTGAACTAAAGCGGTTTCTTTGTGTGGGCACCTTCGTTCAATAAGTCTAGTTTACAGGTGATGTTGTTTGGGCGCTTACAGGATGTGTTGTTTGGGCGCCACCCACTGACTCTGGGAATCCGTCGCATTCTGGGAAGCCGCTGCGTTTGACCCTACAGGTTGTGTTGTTTGGGCGCCATCTACTGACTCTGGGAAGCCCCCTCGTTTTGGGAAGCCGCTGCATTTGACTCTGGGGCGGGCGCCACGGCGCATCACGTTGTGTTATTTGGGCGCCACCTACTGACTCTGGGAAGCCGCTGTGTTTGACTCTGGGGCGGGCGCGGCCGTGTTTTGTGAAGCCGCTGTGTTTGACTCTGGACTCTGGGGCGGGCGCCAAGGCCGCAGTGCGCATGCATGCGTTTTGACTCTGGACTCACTTTCTGAAGGAATAATTTACAGTGTTTCTGCTGTGGAAAAATGTTTCACTCCTACTTCCAAAAACTGTGCATGTTATTTTAATTGGCCTATTAAAGTTTGGCTAATATATGTAAGCAATTGTGTCCTGAAATAAATAGATTGCCACCCTGTCCAGAACTACTTCCAATCTGAAATTTAACTTTATCATTTTGCTTTTATATAGGAAACAAGTTTGAATGAAGATAACATCCAATCAGCCCTTAATTTGAGATGGCTGGTGCATTGCTTCTCGGCTATTACAGAAGACAGAATTCTTTTCCTGTCCACCTGAACAGCCTCATGGTGATACATAGCTCTGAAGTCCTAGGTTGCTGAAGAGGCAAAACAGAGGGTTTTGGCACAGCGCTCCAGTTAAGACTAGCACATTAGGCCAACTGACAACTCTTACTTGGCCCTGTATGAGTGGAGCATGACTGTTGTAAATGGTTGAGCCCTGTGATGAACTGATGCCCCAATCAGGGTTGGCAACATTCTTCAGCCTACAGGCTCAGTTACACTTGAATAGACTCCAAATGGCTGCACATCCAACAGCTGGGAACCTTATACTGAAGTCAGCAGTTGTTACAAAAATGAATGAATTAAAGTACAATCATATCTACACCAACCCTCTTGAAACTGACCTGTGAGAGACACCCTGCTATTAAAGTGTCCAGAAGTCTTTTTCAACACAGAAGTACTCCATTGTACTATTACCATAAAAAAATCTGGTACAATGTTAACACCACTGGGTGAGCACTCGGCACACATGGCACCTCCAATCTTAAATTCAAGTTCAAATTGATATTACCTGTCATGTAAGCACAATCTCATTTGTATACCTCTCACTGACTAGTGAGAAAGTTACTACCCCCAAAAAACACTGATTATAATCTTCTACATATATAATTCACTAAGCAGCCGACCATGGCACGCAAGACAAAGACCATGGGATACGCATGACAGAGCCCCGCCCGCCAACTCTAACCCTCCTCCCGCATCATGGGATATGCACGACCGCGTCCACCCTCGCAAACTGTTTTACAGCGATTCCCATCCGCGACAAACATGCTTCTTCTTAGATGGTCCTGCAGGAACAAGGAAAACCTTTGTCTACAAAAACCTGATTCATACCATACTAAGAGCATAGTGTTTTTGTTGGCTTGCCCACCTTCTGACTGTTACCAGCATTCACCGCAATGTACTGGAGTGTAAAACTATCGCAGCTGCTACCTCACAAACTGTCCATATGCCCCGGATTTCCCTGGCCCCATCAGATTCAAATTAGCCTTTTACCTTTACATGCAGACAATTTCCTGTTAGATTAGCCTTTGCAATGACAATTAATAAGGCACAGGGCCAAATTTTCCAAAAGAAATGCCTCCATCTGCCAACTCTAAGACAATGGGATACGCACAACTGAGCCCTCCCCTCCAACTCTAACCCTCCTCCCGTGTCCACCCTCGCTCTCGAGGCATGCACGCTGCCTGCTCATGTGCCCGCAATGCAACACCTCACCAAACACCGCCTCAGTCGTTTTCATCTCTGCTACAGTCCACATGCAACGTTGACTTTTCATTGTTCTTTTCGGTTCCGGCTGCTTTTCTATATATAATCCACCAAGTCGCCCAACCATGGGATACGAACGACAGAGCCCCGCCCGTCAACTCTAACCCTCCTCCTGCGTCTTGGGGAACGCGCAACAGAGCCCCGCCCGCCAACTCTAACCCTCCTCCCACGTCCACCCTCGCTCTCGAGGCACCGCTTGCTCATGTGCCCGCCCCCAACACCTCACCAAACACATCCTCACTCGCTTTGGTCTGTGCTACAGTCCACATGCAGCTGTGAGCCACGTTGACTGTTCATTTGCCTACCATGGCCACCGCTTCAAATGTATTTCATGGAAACAACACTTCTTTCAATGTTATACAAATTCCTGCATCAGGTAACTGTTTGTTTCTGTCAGTCGTTTTTTTCTGGAAAAATGTCATCGACGAAACTGGACAATTGTATGTTGCTCACTCCAGAGTTCCATCACAGTCGTATCCTCAAACTCACCCCATTTAGACAACTGTGTCTTTCAGGAAGTATTCGCCCATCAATAAATAATTATGCGGCGTGGCTAGTTATATATAATACGCTACCGTGGCTGTTCATTTGTCTGTCCAGGATTTTAAATCACCTTTAGCTTGCAAACCGTTTGACCTATTGACCTGAAATTTGCTACACATATACTACATGATGCCTACTGTCCGCTTTCGGGTTGAAGATTGACCTACAAGGTTACTCCTCTTTTTATTTTTATTTTATTGTAGAATCAATTCTTGGCAGCGGCTAGCAGGGAGGCTGTGCGGCACATGTGTACAGGCGCCATTCTCATTCCCTACCACCTTCGCCGTCACTTCCCCTACCTCTTCATATCTTAAATCATTCTTGAGGCAGATTGAAGACTTAAGTGCCAGCTTAAGTGAAAAATTAAGGAAAAGGAACTAAGTAATTGCAATACAAACGCTGACTTAATCAGTTTTGGCCCTAAAAGATGCTGACGAAAGAAGAAAAGAAGCGGGCCGTTAGGGTGGAGAAAAGAAGAGCTGTTTAGGAAGCAGCATGCGCATCAACCTCTGAGCAAACGAATGCTAAACGTATAGAGAAAGAGGATGAAAACTATGAATGCTCAAGTCAAGTGTATTTGTGCAGTATGCCGTTACTGGTATTAAATAAATCATAACACAATATTTCCAAACAATATATCAGGTATGGTCAGGGCAGTTGCCAATAAACGTAGCTAAATATCCTTATGGCCTGAAGATAAAAAACTGTTTCTGAATCTAGTAATGCATGTGTTAATAATGTTCCTGTATCTTTTGATAGAGAAGAGGATGGGGAAAACCCACTGTGTAGCAGCTGAGAGTTTAACAATACAGTTTGTCTTTTAATGGAAGCAGGCAATAAATATGACCTTACCACCTCATGTAGTGTTTATCTGTCCTGAGCAGAGCAGATGCTGTTCCAGTGTTCTTGTCAGGATATAATACACAGTGCACCCAAAGATGTTGGCGAGCAAAGACTGAGACATCCAGGCTTCACATTGGTGAGCCTCCTTGACAATAACCAAGATACGTTGCACCCACAAAAGGTCATCCATGCAGACTCCAAAGAATTTAAAGCTGCAAACCCTCCCCACTGTATTTCCACAAGTGCAGATGACAGTGTATTTTATCTCCTACTTCCTGATATGTACTAGGGGGGCTCCGCCCCCTGCTCACTTCGCTCGCCAACCCCTGGTCTTGGGTAACCCGAAATAGATTTGAAAGAGATTATTGTCTGTCCTGGTAATTGTCACATATGCATCATGTTCACCGTTACGACATCTGTAGGTTAGTTGAGCTAATATTATACCTCCGGTGCTGTGTGTGTGTTTCATGTGGTAATCATAGTACGGAGGGCGCATTCGCCTATCTCGGGTTTGACTATGCTGTGTTTTGTGGACGTTTGGACCTTGGACCCTGGCCATCGGACCTTACTCCTTATTATGTTAACTAAGGTTGTCTTATTTTAATTTCTTTTTTGTCTTTTATTCTTCTTTTCTTCATTATGTAAAGCACTTTGAGCTACTTTTTGTATGAAAATGTGCTATATAAATAAATGTTGTTGTTGTTGTTGTTGTTTGGGGACGCCGTACTCTCTCCAGTTTGATTGTGTGGCAGGACGCCGAAGCCTGTTGTGTTTGTTTTGTCTGTGAGTACTCATATTATTGTATTACTGTAATGTGATTCACATATGCTGTGGAGTCCGTATCTCTGGGGCTTCTGTACCATCTTGGGGGTCTGCCTGCGGTGTATTAGACGCGCGTTGTAGGCGCCCGCACCTTCCGTACTATGTCGGGCTTGACTAAGCTGTGTAGTGTGGACGGTTAGGGTTCCGTATTGTCTGTGCTCGTTGCTTTATTTCGTATTTCCGTTAGTTGAGCTCTTTCGGTTTTGGTGGTGTATCAGAATTCGCTTGCGGTGGTGAGCTATGGTTCAGAAACGCGTTGTAGGCGCCTGCGCTTTCCGTACTATCTCGGGTTTGATTATGCTGTGTGTTGTGGACCTTTGTGGACTCCGTAGTATTTCCCGTTTCACTCTGCGGCAGTGGGCTGAATCCTCTTTATTGTGTGGCTGTGTGGTTACCTATGGGCGCGTTGGCTCATTTCTTATTTACATTAGTTGAGGTCCTTCATTATTGAGCTGTGACTCCTTCGTTCTCAGTGGATCAGACTTCGCTCGCTGTCGGCGCCTGCGCACTATGTCTCCTGCGTCCATATCTGGTTTATTCTCGGTTAGTAATATGGATGAGCTTGATGACATTAAGAGAAAGACTGTTTTCTTGGTAACACGTCTCTTTAGTAAGCTAGTGGTGATGGTACAAAAATGGGGCTTGCTGGTCTGTATTATCTGTTAAATTATGTACTTTGCAGTATATCTGTACAAATTCCCCTATTCAAAATGAGTCCTGCACCTTTAAAAAGGAGTTCTATTTAAGCCATCAGATTTTAATGTGTGATTCCTCTAGTTAACCAGAATAAGAAAGACATGAGTACTTTTTGCAACTTAATTCAAACTGTACTTCAAAATTCAAAAGAACGCACCTTCTGAAAATTCATTAATCTGGCTAGGGAAAAAACTTGCAATATTTTAGATATTAAAGAGATGGAGGTGCGCTTCAAAGGATACAGATTAATGGAGGGGTCAAATTGTCTCTTCTTTTTTGGAAGTTCTCTGTTACCTACCACTTAGCAATCAAATAGGTTTACTACTACTAAACTGTCATATACATTTAAGTCAGTATCATCAATTGTACTTTACGCATCATATACAGCATTGGCTAGTTTAGTCTTGCTGTAAGGATATAGGAGATTGTTAAATTTATTAACTGTAAATATTTTTTATCAAATTGTTAATAACAATTAAATATCAAATACAAAATTAGATCTAGGACAACACAATCATTTTGAAGATAAATAATACTAACAAAAATATGAAACTCCCACCTACCTGTGCCCATACCAAACCTCTTTCACTTTTATCAGCTAAGAGAACAATTGTGAGTGTTACTTCTTAATGTTGGCTAGATCCCTAAAAGTGTAGCAGCAATTAATAAGGTATACATATCCTGATATTTGTAAAATGTGGGTTTGCTACAAGCTGTCTCATCGTTGCTGATGGACAGGCCAACAGTGCTGGGAAGAGGTCATCAGGAAATTGAATGAAGTTGGAGTTGAACCTCCAGTGTACTAACCAGCTTGGTGCCTATTTTGAGAATCAGCTTGGAAGAATTATGTGTACATGCAGTGTTCTGTCAGTTAGGAAATCCAATATCCAGTGGCAAATAATGGCACATTGTCTAAAGTCAAAAAGCTTTGCAATCAATTCTGATGGATCAACACTGTTAAATGTTTAACTGTTGTCTATAAACCGTTGTTTGGAATCATCGTTATAATGAGCCAGAATCAAATCCCTGCCCTTGTACATACAAGTTGACAAACCCTTGTGAGCTAAAGTGTTTAAGTAACCCAGACTGTTAGCATCAGAAGAGGAGCTGTCACTGCAGCACAACAAGCTTGAACATTGAACACTGATGCACTACATTATTTTTAGACCATGCTGTCACCTCCAGTGCTTTATCCCAACTGTTGCTGGGCCAGATTGCAAGTTCTCCACTCCCTCCAACAGTAAAAAGTAGGAGAGAAAAAAATAAATATACTCCAACTTTTTGTTTTCTGTAGAGGTGGAAAGCTATTCAAAATGATCTTAATTGATATACACACGTAGGGAAAGATGTTTATAAGGTATAACACTGTATTTACTTAATAACACAAATTATTTTACACATGTATAGACAATTGGGTGGTAGACTGGGTTGGGCTGCTATATTAAAGGCCAGGGCCACTCACTTACTGCCATCCAGAGTTAGACTAAAAACATATTACATACAGACTTCTGCTGTCTCAACTTCACTGTCTCCCAAACATGTCCCAAATTATCTAGAAAACTTTTAAACTTACAAAAATGAAAATACCAACATTTAGTTAGTCACATTCAAAGCCTCGCTACTGAAAAGCTGTGTTTAATGCTTGTGGGAGTCTCTTCTCCTTAACATTCTCAATTGTTACAGTTGATGGAGACACTTGAACAGGCCTCAGAGGGGTTAAGGAGAAGCGACAACTACACAATCAGGGTTGAGGCCATGCCCACTTCTGCCATGTTCAGGGTACTACCCCTCTGAAATTGACTATGCCAGCACTTAATCTCATACTACTTTGAAGTTTCAACTGATTTGTTTTTTCCACTGCAGTTTTTCATGAGCAACAGCTCACCTGCTTAACTCTACAATCTACAAATCAATTTTAATGGCGCGTGTAGTTAACGGTACAATATAATAATTCAATGTTGTTATCGTGTCTGTTTTAAATGGAGTTGAAGTTGATATCCGTCTGATTCCCTGAACACGAGTCTACTGTACAATAAATGCTGTCACGTTGTAAGGAGGTTCGGCTACCGGAATTGTAAAACTAATTTTAACACGCCGGTGCTCTGTAAGAGTTCAAAACTGTACGCCCGAGGCGTTAACACGTGGCGAAGTAACGCATGAAAATGGAAGTGTATGATTGGTGCTTTCCGCTCTAGCGAGCCCTGCCCACTGCCACTATCACGATGGCCATCTGTCTGCAAACGGAGAAAGAGGGAGAGCGAGCACTATGGCAAATCCCCTTGGCTACGAAGCGTTCTCCTGAAGATGAACTTCATATTATATATATATATATATATATATATATATATATATATCACACTGCATTAAATATTATATCTGCGCGCCGTTGACGCCGCAACGTTTGCCCCGTGAAACTTTCCAACAGAGAAAACTTCACAGCGAATCTACTTTGAATAAATGATCCGATTAACCAACTTTACAATGTTAGTTTAACACATCTATTGAAAAGTAAAACTACAGCAAAGTGGCGATTTGTTATATTAACTATAACCGATTTTTATGAAAATCTGAAAGTAACACATTTCCCAACACAGTATAAGCATGAAAACAATAGCCTCCAGCTTACCTGCAATACACCAGGCAATCCATGTGATTGATTTCCATATCCGAGCGGTGCCTTCTGTAATCTTCCCAAATATCTTTAATAGCGGTAACCGACAAAATAAAGACAACAGGAGCCAAGGCCAGCTCAGGTTGGAAAGCGTTGACTAGAGGTACGAAGTTAAGCAGCGCGATGAAAACAAAGTAGACATTGGCAAAGCGGTGAAACTGCTCGAATAGATTCTTCGGCAGAAAAGACAGCAGCGTGTACTTGGTCGTTTTGATCTTGTTGCTGGCGTAGTGTCTATTGGGATTCTCTTCTGCCGTGAAAGATGCATACAGGAGGTTAGAGTGCACGCTGCGGCTTTTGCTTTCTTTCTTTTTTGATTTTTTTCTCGTGCGTCTCTTCTGCTCCATTGCACTCTCTTCGCTGGCCCGCGCCATACTTTAGCAGCAAACTTCCAAAAAAAAAAAAAAAAACCTATACTTTTTTTCGGAAACCGAAACCTACGTAATCATGCTGTTTGGCATACTTTCGGAGTAAGGAGAACCTTTTTTCTCACTTTTGTTTTCTTCAACCACGGGTTGTTTCCGTTATTCGCGCCGCGCTAGCCATTTTCCTAACTGTTAGAAAACTTTTCAGTTGTTGCTGCGCCCCGTTTCCAGCATTAACACAAGAGATGCCTTGAAACTTCGTGAAACTTCGTCACATCTGACGAAACCTGACTCCTGCTTGCCCCTCCCTTCCTTTGAAAAGCAAGAGAGAATCTCAGGTTTGAGATGTTTCCACTGCGCAATGAAAGCCATCTTCTGAAACAGTTTTTTTTTATTTACGTAATTCTTTTTTTGCTGATTTTGCTACACACACATTGGCATTTTCACTTGTGGAGTATCTTAAAATGGCCTACAAAGTTCTAAAAACAAAGCATGATAATGAATTTTCATTTATAAATTTAATACCAGTAATTGTAGTTTCGTTTTCATTAAAATCATGTAATTGCACAGTGTAATAGGTTGGCATAGTCTGATTGCCTGACCTTTAGGACAAGAATACATTTAGCATGTTTGTGTGTTAAGTGGTTTGTTTCCCCTAGTGTCCATGTGGGCTTCCTTGTGTTGTTTGGGTTTCCTCCCACAGTCCAAAGACATGCTGGTTAAGTAAGCTGGCATAGCTAAACTGGCTCTAGTGTGTGTTTGTGTTCACTCTGCGATGGACTGGCGTCCAGTCCAAGGATTGTTATTGTCTGTTGCTTGCCGAGATAGGCTCCAGTTTTCCTGGGACCCTTCTTAAAATGAGTGGGTTTGGAAATGGATGGGTTAAATTTTGTACATGTTGGCCTATTGTGAGCTTTTTTAAATGAAGTATACTATATAAAAATAAGTGAAATATACAAATTGGAAAACTATAGAAGTTGAATGAGTGGTGAAGGCTTAAAGGCAACAGAGGAGAAGGGGAATAAAATCAATTTATAGTAAATGAAAATTGTCAAAATCTGTTGCCACACACACGAAAAGCTATACACATACATTTGAAGGATCCGTAAAGACTCAATTACCACCCCTAAGAAAGGAGTTAAGCTAGGGATGTCTTTGGCCACCAGAAGTCGACTATTATTGCTGGCTGGATCCTTTTTGGAAGAGTAAGCAACAGTAATACAGTTCAGTTGTTTTTGCAAGGTAGTGCCTTTTTGGGGTTTGCTGTCAATTCTACGGCTCCATCCTGTGCTCATCCATTACTAATCTGCTATTGACACTCCACTCCTTGGCTATCTTAGATTAAACAAGATGTGTGTTTCTAGCACTTCTTCTAAGAAACGGACATAATGTTTGCAGGCAGGCAGTTTCATAGTGTGAAGCTATAGATTTGCCAGAGCAGTAATTTAAGAGCAACTAAACATCAATTCATCATTCATAATACATTGTCTATAGCCTTTCTCTTCGGTTGCTGTTATAGTGGTCTTAGAGGTTTGACACTGGCACTGGAGTGTTCCACAAGCAGAGGTGTTATTGCATAAAACAGAGGATGGCATGCTACAGGTGTCACACATTTTTTTCCTCTTTCTTGATGCTACGGAGAAAAAATATGTACATGATAATCACACTGTTCCAGCTCCTGGCCTAGCATTCATCTATTCTGGCACCATGGTCTGTGGCTTTTCTTTGATTGCTTCCTGAAAAAAGGGTTCTGCTTTTAACCCACCCTTTCAATTGTATCCCATCTCTGAAAGTGTAAATTTAATGGAGTAATGCACAGATACTTTGTGGGAGTAAACAATATATAATTTATAAATAAAAGACTGTAAAAGTGATGTTTCTAATGGACATGGGTGACATTAAGTTACACAGAGCATAGGGAAAGGGTTCAAGAAATATGCTCAGGAAAAAGTGAGAATCACACTGATAAATTAATTGAATACTGTACATACCCAAGGCTGGGGCTACTAGTCCCTAGTTGCCCTACTGATAAATTAATTGAATACTGTACATACCCAAGGCTGGGGCTACTAGTCCCTAGTTGCCCTAGAAATGCAAAAGGCAGGGTCACTGGTGCTTAAGATTTCCAGTCTTCCAAGACACTAGAAGGTAAGCAACCCAGCAGATCTCATGGGTACTTACAGTAACTCTCTACTTAGAGAGAAATGATATAATCCTTGCTGTGTTCTTCATATCTCTCTCTGTCTATCTCATGTCATGTCTCTTAATTCACAAAGAGAAGAGAATAGACACAACTACTAGATTTTCATCAATTGGCTCTGACCCCTTCCTTGTCTCTTTTAAATGTGCCCATATAAAAAAAAACATCCCTGAGAACACATTTAAGACATGACCCTAATTTCAGTTCTGACTTGTTGGAAGAAGTGGGCCCATCCATAGAACCAAGAATGTGAGACAAGGTATCAGCAGGATATGTGCCTTTCAGATCTAGTGGTGAAAGTAGACTAGACAGAGACCACTTTGTGAGCCATGGATTAGACTTACTATGGTCAGTAACTAGGGGGAATTCCTGAAGTTTCTCTACTGCCATTTAATATCTAGAGCTTCATTTTTCAGAGCAGTGTGATGCAGTATTAGTAGTAGTAATGTTACGCTTACAAAGTACAGTGAAATTTTTACTTGTGTGCTTGGCCCACAAGGAACATGTTGTGATACTCCAGCACAATGATAACATGAATGTATTTTCTATTAAATATAGACCTTCATTTTAAATGTTATTACTTCCAATTCAGGAGTGTCCAATAGAGCATATTACAGGCTGTCAGCACTGCTCCCGATCCCTTCTCAGATGCAACATTCTAGTTGAAAGCAGGTTGAGAGAACTTGTCTTCTCAGCACTTCAAATCAAACAAACTATAATAGTTACTTCAGTAAGAGATATATCCTTCTCATAAGAGTTCTTTCTTAATTAAAACCAACTTGTGTAAAGTGTTAAGAGGTGTCAGATTGACTTTAGTTCTGAAGTGTGGCCATCACTTGGGTATATGCGGCTTTATTTAACCTCTAGTCAACCATAAACCCCTAATACAATATTTATCTTCCTTGAATTGTAAAAAAAACACACACACATTTTGGTGTTAATGTGGAGTTTGGCACTTTTTGATGCGTTGGTATAAGTGTTCCTTCTAAATGCACACAAAAAAAAAAAAATAACAGTTGTCAAAATAACCTGCACTATGCATTTAAACAATCTCTCCCTGGATATTCAAATTTTACTGGGGCCCTGTGCAGCCCAAGGAATAGAACCTAATATCGGCAACATCTAATAAGGGTTATAATAGGCATTTTCCTATGCTTCTCTTCTGTAAATGGAATTTGCCAATACTCTTTCATCATAACAATGGTTAGAAAACAGTCATTCTCAAGTCAGAGGCATCACATTAGGAGACCTGATTTGAGTATGATAAACCCATTATAAGATTGCTAGAAAAAATCTATTTTGGGTACTTGTTTAAAAAAGCTAGAATATGCACTTGGGACTCTAAGTGTAACATCACTAATTTCATTTCTATTCTTTTCAATTTCAGGATACAATGTAATTTTTCAAGAAGCACTATCTGGATAACCATGGGTAACAAGTTATAGCCCTCAACTTTTAATTAACAAGATCACATTAAAGGGGAAGGTAGCACAGTGGGTAGTGCTGCTGCCTCGCAGTTAGGAGACCGGGGTTCGCTTCCCGGGTCCTCCCTGCGCGGAGTTTGCATGTTTTCCCCATGTCTGCGTGGGTTTCCTCCAGGTACTCTGGTTTCCTCCCACAGTCCAAAGACATGCAGGTTAGGTGCATTGGCAATTCTAAATTGTCCCTAGTGTGTGCTTGATATGTGGGTGTGTTCGCCCTGCGGTGGGCTGGTGCCCTGCCCGGGGTTTGTTTCCTGCCTTGCGCCCAGTGCTGGGATTGGCTCCAGCAGACCCCTGTGACCCTGTAGTTGGACAATGGATGGATGGACATTAAAGGGGAAGCCAGTTCATCACAATGCAGAGTCACACCCACATTGACTTATAGCATGCCAGCTTAGAGTTGGCAGTCAACCTGTCAGGAGGTCTCTGCCCTCTGGCACCAGTCCAAAAACCACAGTATATCTGTGCAAACTACCCCAGCTGTGAGACAAATCAGAGTCCAAGCACTGTGAAACAGCAGTGATACCCTACTATGCCATGTCCCTAAAAATGAATTAAGGAAAAAAAATAGTCCATTTGTTGAGCTCAGTTATTTATAAGGCAACAGAGACCTAGAACCTATCCCAAGAAAAATAAATGCAAGGGAGGAACAAACCCATCACAAAGCAAATTGACACTCACTTGTCCTAGATTTTACCTAAAAGTGTACAATCTTAAGATGTAGAAGGAAATACTGTAGGAAAACTAAAGCAAATGGAGGAGATAGGAAGAACATGCAAATTCCACATGGTTATTGTCTTGACACAACATTCAAACACAGGACACAGGGCCCATGAGACAGCAACACTAACCTTTCTACCCCTCCAGTTTTCCACCCCTCCAATTATGTGACTGCTGCATTACAGAAATGATCAAACAACACAAAGAAAATTGGTTCTGTCATACGAAAAATCCATGAAAGGACATGGTTAAGGTAGTTTTTGTTAATGGCATCTTTCATGATTTTGTCTATACAGATGTATTGCTTTCTAAAAGATTATGCAAAGTTAGAAAAAAGGAAATTTCAGTATATTTAGCATATAAAATTTCATCTGAAAGGCTATATAAGGATTTTAGGCTATATAAAGGCTTTCTCAGAATTTAAAGGTTATTCTTGGACAGTTAACTACATACTTATTAAATCATTTTCTGTATATGTAGAAGTCTTATAGGAGTATCTCTTCATTTTAATTATTTTCTGTCTTTATAAGTTAACATTAGCACATGTCCTTTTGATATACTGTACTGTATCATGTTAACTTTCATTCATGTGCTAATGATTTTCCAGCTACCCAACCTGAACATGTTTTTATAATTTGAGCTTGTAATGTTCTTTCTTTCTCCGGTGTCTGATTGTTTTTTTTCTGTTTGCTTCTGAGTTCCATGCTGCTGTGACACATTTTTGCCACAACACATGTTTTGTGTCACTCTCACTTAGGCAGTGCACTTTAAATGATTAGGGACTGCAAAAGAGTTTTAAGATTTTGTGTTTTGAATTTTGACCACATCATCTGAGTAGCAGTTATGTTATACTGTCCAGATAGCCACCCCAAAACTCCAACCATGCACCAAGTCTAATTATCCCAACCCACCATGCCCATGCCCGGAATATGAGAGTATTATCCATCAATCCATTTTTAAACCTGCTTCTCTATAGCAGTGTTGTGAGGAGACTGGCTTATCTACTGCAAAGGCAGGAACAGTCCATGGAAGGAGGGGGTGCAGTCCATCACAGGGAAAACACACACACACACACAAAGCAGGGGAAAAAGCATCACCTGCCCACCTAACCAGTATGTCTTTGGAATTTGGGAGGAAACCAAAGCACCCAGAGAAAAAAACTATATAGACACAGGGAAGACATGCAAACTCATGATAATATGACATTAGCGACCTTCATGAAATTCATAATAGCCATCTATCCTGTTATGAGGGCATGTCACTGACATAGGTTAGAATACTGTGCTTTAATTGAGGTCTCCCATCCCTCCAAAGGGATCAAAATAGTGTGGTCTTTACACTGATCAAGTGTAATGGAAAGGTTGGATGAGGAAAATCATAGAAGTACCAAAATTAACGGAAAGGACCATACTCATCTTGGCTGCAGCAGCCTGAGCAGGAAAGCAGTGTTTAGTTAAAAAAAGAGAACATTTTTTAGCTTAATAAAAAATGTTGATAGTTCACATATGCTATCTAGTTTATGGGATAGTCTGCAGCCATATTATCCTGGTTTAGAGACAAAAATTCTTTTCACCAATTATTATTATCATTTATTCTCTACTTTTAGCCATTTTATTACATTCAGAATGTATGGGAGGTGTGTGGGAAAAACTGTCTAGAAAAAACTGAATTTTACTTTATATGAAGAAGTATAATTTTCAGTATTTTGGACAATGCCTGCTATCAGAGGCTCAAGTAAAAGAGTCAAAAAGTTTGTTAAAATAGCATCTTCAATGAGCTCCACTTTGAATTGGGAATGAGCAGGAAATTGTATTGTCTGTTTAAAAAATCAGAAAATGTGAGATGTGAAACATAAAAATGGGAAGTGCGAAATGTCAAAACTATAGTTATGTAATTAGCACCAAAACCCATCTGCTGAAATTCCTTTCATAAATACTCCCAGTTTAACCAGCGTCACAGATTCATGGTTTGGGGGCATCTTCGGGGTTTGAATGATACGTGCAGTTCTACACTGAACAATGGGTTGGTGCCGTGGCTCACATTTTTACTTCTTTTGTCCTCAGATATACCATAGTCCCGTAGACCACTGATATCATTTTCTCCCAATATTCCACCTCTTCCTTCCTGGTGAATATTGAAATGGAAGACTCACCAAAAACCAGTGGTTATGATAGGCTCATGTCTATAGAAGATATAACTTTGTTAAATTGCCTGGCATAATTTTGCTGTTTCCCTATGACAAAAAGACCAGCCATTAAACAATGTACACCCTGTGATGCTCCAACCCTTTTTACATCTCTTTTTAAATTTATAACACCAGTTAAATGCCTTTGTAATGTTATATCTTACGCAGAGATATAACATCTCATACAACATATGAGGCTCATAGTCTTGTTTTATATCCTTTTCGATTTTTGGTGGGCCATTTATTTTTGTTAGTGTTACTTTTGTTAAGTATCTGCTGTATTTTCTTTGACTGTGTTATGTTCCATAGAAAATACAGTGATATGATGGAAATTTTTCTGGGAAGTTATCACTATGGGAGTATGCACTATACTCTTGTTGTAGGATGCCCCAAAAAACTGACCTCTGGAGTGATGACTTAATGGAAGATCAGAGAGGGCTTAAAAGTCCTTCTGGTCCATTACTGCACAAATTTGAAGTTGGGAGTGGAGTGAGAGGCAAGAACCTGATTGGTGGGAGTGGAGTTTTTCAGTATTTGAGATATCTTGTATTGTACTGTAGATATCTGAAAGTGAAATTTGGATAGCTTGAAATAAGTGTATGTCTTTTGTGAGGAACAACCCGGCACCCCGGCTGGTGTAGACCCCACACCCTTTCCTGGCCAGGAGACCTTGACAATGCAAGGTCAGGGAAGGAATAACAATATGTCATTTCTATACCAGGACTCTTGTGGAAGGACGTTACAGTGACTATGGCGGGGCTGGTGTTCTCATAACCACTGAGCAATACCTGGGATGGACTTGAGAACAGGGAAGTATAGCACAGTGGGTGACTACACAGGGTGGCAGCTTCCCATCTGGCAAGCCCCATTATGAATGATGCAGGGCAGCATGAGAGTTGTGGTCTCATGGGCCTGCCCTGTCAGGTCCTATAGAGGACATCAGGGCAAGCTGTTATATAGTAATGTGATAAGGACCATTATAGCCCTGCCAGCAGTGCTTCCTGGAGGCAATTGATCAAGCACCAGAATTATTCTCGGGTCTGGAGTTAAAAGAGAGCCCTCCACTCGGCTCAGAGAGTCAAGAGAGAAGCTGGACAACACTCCCCTGGGAGGAAAATGGAAGGAGCAAAGAGAAGGACTGTTGGTATTATCTTGCAGTACTGTGTTGTGTAAAAGCTGCATTGACATTGACAGAAGGAACCCTGTAAAAGGTACACATTACTGTAAATAAAAGCACTGGATTTGAAACCGGGACTCTGTGTTTGTAGTTGTGTATGGGGTGTGGCATGCTGGAACACCCTCTAGTGTTCACACTTTTTAAAGATATCTTAAAATGTACTGAGATATATTGAAACAATATTCAGTCTATCTTGAAATTACAATGCTAAATAAGATAAGAAAGTAAGGTTTATAAGTAGTTTAACATTAGTTATTTATGGATGTTCATTTTAATAGACTCCCAATGTGCATTTTTCCATTGTTGTTAATATATTTCACTTATTTCCTTCTACATTTTTAAACTAGTGGCAATGGTAGAATTTGTTCCTTGCCTAAATGGAGAAACAAATCTAGCCACCTGAGCCAAACACAAAAGAACAGGAAAGGCAGATTTCTGCAAAATGGTAAAATCAAAGTGGTGATTTGAAACGAGTATATCCAGGAAGCAGAGAGTGGCAGAGGAGGTTACCACACATATACATATCATTTTAAGATTTGGATTATTTAACATGTCCTCCTGAAGATCACAGGTGAAACATTTCCATTTTGGCAATCTTTCCAGTGCTCTTCTGTGGTGTATGTGTTTTGGAATATAATGTGTCCACCTAACCCAGGTGGCTGTGATATTTAAGAGATGTAGGATGATATCAGGTTTTGATGTTGGACACAGAGACTGCTCAGGCTGTCTCATACTTAAAATTAAAACCATCCGGGATTGATACAAAGACTTTGGAAGATGCCCTGGTTCATTTGCAGAAAAACAATCGTCATGTCCTGTGTCAAATGAGTTACATACGCCCTAAAAAAAGTCCCACCAGAATGGGAAAAGGAAATTCCCAAGGACTTGGAAGCTAATAAATATTATCCAATTATTTATAAAAGTTGATAGGGCTGCTCCAAGTAACTACAGGTCAGTATTCTTAACCTACATTTAAATTACTGGAAGCAATTGCAAAGGAAGAGATTGTGCAGCACATACCTAGATCAGAATAAGTTTAGAAAGAGAGACTATGTTCTGGAAGTCTATGAGGAACCAACAAAAGTAGATATGCAGAAACTTTCACATGATTGAGAACATTATTCAAATTATACTTTTATCTTTCAGTAATCAGTAATGGCTCTGAAGAAAGGTTCCAAACTTGAAGCATGTTTGCCGGAATTACCATTGACCAAACTACAAACATCACAACAGATTTCTAATTCTAATGTTTCATACACTTTGGAATCTATTACTTGTTTTCATGTGGAAACTGTTGAATTTATCAAGTTTCCAGTGCACATTAGAAAACTTAACTATTGAATAACATTTTTGATACTCTATTCTTTGCAAATGTGTGTGTTTATATAATTCAACCTAGTTATCATACAGTATTCCTCCCTGTAATTGCTAATGTCTACACGTGTGTTTGTGTGTGTGTATATGTGTGTATGTATATATATATATATATATATATATATATATATATATATATATATATATATATATATATATGTCCATGCCCGGCTGGGACGCCCCTTCAACACTGGATCCGGGGGAGCAGCCATGGGATGCACACTACGTCCCTCGGAATGCTTGGTTGCAGCCCTCCTGGGTTACATCGGGGCCACAGAGGTGGGACTTCAGGACTCAGACCTGTTGGGCTCTGTGGCCAAAACCCGGATGAGCTGCATGGATTAACAAGCCTCTGTGGGCTGGAGGGCAGCCACACCCGGAGGTGCAGCCTAATTAGGCCAATTACCACCTGGAGCATTTCCGGGTGGGCTACAAAAAGAGCCTGCAGCCACTACTCAGGGCCAGAATCGGAAGGAAGAGGACATGGTTGCCTGGGAGGAGGAGTGGTGGTACCAGAAGGGCGTATTTGTAGTGATTAGTTGTGCTTTATTTGAAGTGCTTTGGGACTGTGTATTGCCTGTGGGGTTCATGGAGAAGACATGCCCCACAGGTGAAGAAAATTAAAAAGTCTTTGTGCTTTTAAACGTGCCTCAGTGTGAATCTGAGTCGGGTATATATATACTAGAAGTACATCCAGATCCAGCTTAAAGGAGCCTGCATCCATACCTCAGTGAGTCAGAGCCAGTTGAAAGAGGATAAAACTCACAGGAGGAGAGAAGGAGAGGAAGAAAAGATATATATATATATCTTTCTATTATAAAAGGAAATTCTGAGACGAGACTTTTCAGAGAGATTTTGACAAATCCTGACTTCCTCTCAACCATTTACAACCATGCCCATGGTCCACTCACCTCTCATTCATGTGAATGCTATTGTCAGACATGGTTTCTGTGCTCTCAGCTCTTATTAATTTTTACGTTTTCCTCACTTTAATACAAGACATACAATCTATTTGTTTCCATCGATGCAGTCCTTTTCTGGACAATAATTTTATATGTTCTAGATGAAACGTTAACGACTAAGTGAAGAAGAAAGGACCAAAAGTGTTGGAGAGAAAAGAATTCAAAAAAGAACAGTAATAAATATCCATCCATTATCCAACCCGCTATATCCTAACTACAGGGTCACAGGGGTCTGCTGGAGCCAATCCCAGTCAACACTGGGCACAAGGCAGGAAACAAACCCCAGGCAGGGCACCAGCCCACCGCAGGGAACAATAATAATCTACATGCAAATTCGGAAATAAGGAAAGTAATAATCAGCCCGGACCAAGTGGAATTGAAAACCTAGCAGGTCCAAGCGAGGTTGGAAATAAAAGACAAAGAGTAGAAGACAAAGTAGAACATCGTATAGAGGTTCAAAAATGTTGGCATGATACACATGCAGAGCAGAGCAGGTTAGAGGATTATGAAAGTGCTAAAATTCGAAAGTCTCAAAAAAATGATAGTGAAGATCACATTAGCGCTAACACATGGAAATTATTACTCGGTGAAATAATGGAACGGTGAAAAAAGATCGAACATATGGACATAGGTGATATGACAGAAGTATGTAGATATTGTTTGGCTTTAAAGTTTAAGTCAGAGACTTGTAGATCGTCTAATTCGTGTTGCCATCAGGTAAAAGTAGTGTTTCTTCCCAATGAAGAGGCATATCCATGAGAATTAAAAGATCTGTTATTTTCGCATCATTAAATGATCAAAAAGTAAATTTACACGATTCAGGTCTGTACGCTATGAGAATCTGTGGTCCCGCAACAATTAAAGCTACTACAAGTTTAATTTTACAGAAACCACAATTCGGTCAGGTTTATATTTATGATCACGGAGAAGCGATGCAACATAGAATCGAAGGAGTTAAATGATCGGATGTATAAGAAATCTACAGCCAATAATAGTATTTGTATTAAAACATTTACAGTTTCCCATTAGAATAGCTTTTGCTATGACAATTAACAAATCACAGGCACAAACATTCGAAAAAGTCGGTTTATTTATTAGAGAGAAAGAAACAATATTCACTCACGGCCAGTTATACATTGCGTTGTGAGTCCAAACACAGAATCAAAATTCAATGCAATATTGACGAAAGGTAATTCCAAATATTGTTTTTACTGAAGTGTTACAGTAAAAGTGTAAGTTTAAAAAGTATTTGCGTGTTAATTTCAAAGCTAAACAGAATAAAAACATATAACTCAACGAATACCTCTAACGCAACATGAAACATAATTTTCTTTCAATTTATTACATTTTAATATTTTTTACTACGGTGAATTACTCTCTGTAATGTAAAATATTTAGTTCTATTATGCATATATAACAGTTCCCATGAAAATAACAATCTGTTTATTAAATATAACTTGTAAATAAATAAATATAAATATTTATAAATATTTATTTTATTTAAATATTATTTGTATCAAATAACTTGTATCTCAGAATGGATGAATAGTAACTTTCTCAAATTAAATAAAGAGAAAACCGAAATCTTAGTGATTGGCAATGAATGTAATTACCCCGATCTACATACAAGGCGAAAGTCTTGCAACATTCAAAGATGATGGTTTGGGATAAGTACACCATACAACATAAAAGAGCTTATGAAGCCTTCAACCGAAAAAAGCAAGATCTCAGAGATCGTAAAAAAAAAAAATAGGAGGTAATGTCGTTTTACTCGCTGTAGATTTTAGTCAAACATTACCAGTTATTCCACGAGGGAGACCAGCAGATCAACTCAACGCGTGTTTAAAATCCATGCTTCTCCCACGCTCGGTTATATGTCGCGTGTTCTCGGGTAGGTGCACCAAAAAATGTATACATTTAAGCATGTAATGGGCAAACAAAAAATGAGGTATACCCGAAGGCACTGCAGTAGTACTTAATGTAACTTTACTTCTTAAATGTTAATGTTTTACTGTTTAATAATTTATACGCTTCTTATATGTTGTTCAAATTCTTTTATCAAAATACCACTGACAGCGCAATGCACGATAACATGGAGTGAATACACCATACGCATCCGCCCACGGCTGCCCTGCTGTGCGCAGATAGGAGTTGATTCTACAATAAAATAAAATAAAGATAAAAAGAGTAAAACAATCATCACCCATAAAGCGGATAGTAGACGTGACGTACTATATGTGTACCACATTTCAAGTGTATAGGTGCAACGGTTTGCGAGCTACAGGTCATTTAAAATCCTGGACAGACACACAAATTGCCACGGTAGCAAATTACAGAAGAAGATTTTACTGTTTAATAATTTATATTTATATGAAATGTGCTTCTTATATATTACTTCATATTCTCATATGATAATGATGTTAATGTTTATATTGATTTGTGTTATTAAAACTGCATGTATGTGTGTATATGTATATATATATATATATATATATATATATATATATATATATATATATATATATATATATATATATATATATATATATATATACTAGCAAAAAACCCGCGCTTCGCAGCGGAGAAGTAGTGTGTTAAAGAGGTTATGAAAAAAAAAGGAAACATTTTAAAAATAACGTAACATGATTGTCAATGAAAGCCCGTTGCAGTCAGTAAGTCTTATGTGTGTGTTTATGTATGTGTGTATATATATGTAGATGTGTATATGTAGATATGTATATATATGTATATGTATATAAATGTTTATGTGTGTGTGTATATTATATATATAATATATATATATATATATATATATATATATATATATATATATATATATATATATATATAAAAGACAGCAACAGTTATAACAATGACAACACAATTACATTGACAATCATGTTACGTTATTTTTAAAATGTTTCCTTTTTTTTCATAACCTCTTTAACACACTACTTCTCCGCTGCGAAGCGCGGGTATTTTGCTAGTTAGAAATAAACTGGATGCATTAGGATTAAAAGTCAAAACGGAGGTAAAAAGCTTAGGGGTAACTTTTGACTGTAATCTAAATTTTAAATCGCATATTAATCAGATCATTAGGACAGCATTTTTTCACTTAAGAAACATAGCACAAGTTAAACCTCTTATATCATTGAAAGATGCAGAGAAATTAGTTCACTCGTTTGTTTTCAGTCGACTAGATTACTGTAACGCACTCCTCTCAGGACTACCCAAAAAAGACATAAATCGTTTGCAACTAGTGCAGAATGCAGCTGCTAGAATCCTTACCAGGAAAAGAAAATCCGAGCATATCTCTCCAGTTTTGATGTCACTACACTGGTTACCTGTGTCATTCAGGATTGACTTTAAAATTCTGCTTATGGTTTATAAAGCCTTAAATAATCTCGCCCCATCTTATATATCGGAATGTCTGACACGTTATTCCAAATCGCAACCTCAGATCCTCAACTGAGTGTCTCCTTAGAATTCCAAGAGCAAAACTTAAAAGAAGTGGTGAGGCGGCCTTCTGTTATGCACCTAAAATCTGGAATAGCCTGCCAGTAGGAATTCGCCAGGCTAATACAGTGGAGCACTTTAAAAAACTGCTGAAAACACATTACTTTAACATGGCCTTCTTATAACTTCACTGTAATTTAAATCCTGATACTCTGTATATCCAATTCATTATAATAACTATTCATGGTGGCTCTAAAATCTGTACTAACCCCTACTCTCTCTTCTGTTTCCTTTTCCGGTGTCCTTTTGGTGGTGGTTTGCACCATCACCATCTACTCAAAGCACCATGATGTTCCAACAATGATGGATGGATTAAAAGCCAGAAGTCTGTATGAACATCAGCATCAAGTGACTCCGTGAGAACCCTAACTACAAAGAGGACTATTTCATTTATGTTGGGTAGAATGCCCAGAGGGGACTGGGCGTCTCGTGGCCTGGAACCCCTACAGATTTTATTTTTTTCTCCAGCTTTCTGGAGTTTTTTTTTTTTTTTTTTCTGTCCACCCTGGCCATCGGACCTTACTCCTTTTCTATGTTAACTAATGTTGTCTTATTTTACTTTCTTATTTTGTCTTTTATTTTTCTTTTCTTCATTATGTAAAGCACTTTGAGCAACTTTTTGTATGAAAATGTGCTTTATAAATAAAAGTTGTTGTTGTTGTTGTTGTTTAAATTGTACATACGCTTCCCCATTCACAAGCGGCAGATCCAAAAATGAATAGCGCATAGGGCCCGCAAGGGGGTTGGCGAGCAAAGCGAGCAAGGGGCAGAGCCCCCTGCATATACTGTACATACTACTGGTGAAAAGTTTTAGAGCATGTCTGGTTTTTCAGTTTTTATGGAAATTAACCCAGTTTAATGTCTTAATGTTTCATGAAATCAAGGCATAGAACAAATAAACAATGGCAAAAAAGTAAGTAAAAAAATAAGTCAAATAATCATTAAGTATACAAAATTTTATTCAAATTTTTTGATTCCTCAAACTGTGGTAACCCTTTTGATTCAGAATATCAGTCACTCTGTGCAAGTCACCAAGTGTGCCTCCATCAAAAGAACCCCAGACCATCACACTTTCTCCTCTATATTTGAAAGTTGGTTTCACACACTGAGGATCCATTCATTTACCAACTCGAACCTCGTGCAGACATCCTGTGTGATGATCTGAAATTCATTGGTCCATGAAATTTTTTCCAGTCTGCAGTAGTCCACAGCCAGTATCAGGGCCCTATTTTGTCCATTAAGGAATTGCTTTCTTATTGTTACTTGTCCTGCCAAACCCCCCTCCTCACAGTAGATACTGAGACTTGCTTTTTTCAACCACTGTTAAGCTGTGCTTGAAGCTGTTGTGCTGTGAGGCGCCTATCACACAAGCTGGTGACTCTTAGAAACTTGTCTTCTGATTGGGTTATGACTTTGGGTCTGCCAGATCACTTCCTATCAGAGTTCTTCTTCTTGGATTGTGTAGGACACCAATTTACTAACTGACAATTTGATTTTGTTTTGCAATTTCTCTAAACGAAAGGCCTACATTTCTCAGGATAATCATGCTCTGTCACATTTCATTTGTTAATTGCTATTTTCTTGCCATTATCACTGAAATTTAGAACTTCCATCCATCCATCCATCCTCTTCCACTTATTCGAAGTCGGGTCGCGGGGGCAGCAGCTTGAGCAGAGATACTCAGACTTCCCTCTCCCCGGCCACTTCTTCTAGCTCTTCCGGGAGAATTCCGAGGCGTTCCCAGGCCAGCCGGGAGACATAGTCCCTCCAGCGTGTCCTGGGTCTTCCGCGGGGCATCCTCCCGGTTGGACATGCCCGGAACACCTCACCAGGGAGGCGTCCAGGAGGCATCCTGATCAGATGCCCGAGCCACCTCATCTGACTCCTCTCGATGCGGACGAGTAGTGGCTCTACTCTGAGCCCCTCCCGGATGACTGAGCTTCTCACCCTATCTTTAAGGGAGAGCCCAGACACCCTGCGGAGGAAACTCATTTCAGCCGCTTGTATTCGCGATCTTGTTCTTTCGGTCACTATCCATAGCTCATGACCATAGGTGAGGGTAGGAACATAGATCGACTGGTAAATTGAGAGCTTTACCTTACGGCTCAGCTCCTTTTTCACCACGACAGACCGATGCAGAGCCCGCATCACTGCCTGTCGATCTCACGCTCCATTCTTCCCTCACTCGTGAACAAGACCCCGAGATACTTGAACTCCTCCACTTGAGGCAGGATCTCGCTCCCAACCCTTAGAACTACAGAACTTTCTATAGTGTAATATTGTCCAAGTAGTACTTCAGAGAGTGCAGTAACACAGTCTATTCCAGCTCTGCCTTTAGACAGACAGAGGGTTTTTAAGTAATCAACAGAAGTTGGGACATCTGTGCTAATTGTTTGCTTCAACTTGCAAAGCTTAATTTACTTTAATTGCTGCAGAACATCTGTAAGTTGTAATATATTTTTTGTTCCCTGTAGAAGGCCCACTTGTAATATTCTGAAATTTCCTTTTTTTCAGTTTTTGCTAACCTAAACTTTAAATTTTAAACCTCTGGTAGTTTACTGCTTACTTTTTCACCATTTAGGTCATTCATTTCATTTCAACTGATTAAATTTGAAGAAAAACTGAGGTGTTATATATATAGTGGCCAGTAGTGTATATATTACTATTTACAATTATTTTGGCTCAATTGATTCATTTTGGTTAATATTTTTTCATTTTTTTCATCTTTGTTAGTTTATCACATTTGTTGTATATTTATGGGAATTTTGTTAATATATTTTGTGTATATTTCTTTTTTATTTAATTTTCAAATTAATGCATACTGTTTCTTTTTTACTGTCATTCTTGTGGTCCTTTGAATTTCCTATGGTTTTCATATTATAGATTACCAGTAACAGCACACTGCATGATAACGTGCAGTGAATACACTTGACTTGAGCATTCATAGTTTTCATACTCTTTCTCTGTATGCTTAGCATTTATTTGCTCAGAGGTTGATGTGCTTGCTGCTTCCAGAGCAGCTCTTCTTTTCTCCACCCTGGTGGTCCGCTTCTTCTCTTCTTTCGTTGGCATCTTTTCGTGTTAAAACTGATGAAGTCAGTGTTTGTGTTGCAATTACTTAGTATGTTTAATTTTTCACTTAAGCTGGCACTTTAGTCTTCAATCTGCCTCAAGAATGATTTAAGATGATTTAATGATTTAAGCTGGGGGAAGTGACTGCGAAGATGGTAGGGGATTAGAACGGTGCCCGTACGCATGCTTTGCACGGCTGCCCTGCTGGCCGCTACCAAGATTTGATTTTTCAATAAAATAAAATAAAAATAAAAAGAGGAATAACCTTGGAGGTCAATTATCACCCCGAAAGTGGATAGTAGACATCACATAGTATATGTGTACCAAATTTCAGGTCAATGTGGTTTGCGAGCTACAGGTGATTTAAAATCCTGGACAGACAAACGAACAGCCACGGTAGCAAATACTTCTAATAATTTTTGCCAATCATATATAAAATCTTCATTATATCACAATCTCTGTCCTTTTTGTCTTGTTAAAAATATTTTTATATACTTATTGTATTTTATTTGATTCTCTGCTTATTCTACCTGTATACTGTTTATTCATCATAAGCAAGCTTTCACTTGTGTATTTGGTGGAGACTTTTGGCGGATAAAATTTAATGTAGGTAAATGTAAGGTAAGAAGTAAAAACGGTGTATTGAGTACATCGTAAGATGTCTGAAACTTGAAAATAGACCTTAAGAGAAGGATCTAGAAAGCGTAGTGGACTTGTGGACTCTCTGGTGCCATGATAAACAAGAATATATTAAAATATATAATTTTATTTAAGTGAAAATATAACTCGTGTAATATATATTAGCTTCCCTGATTTATACTCCATACTTGTGTTTCTGTACATTTTGTTCATTCATGCTCAAAAGCACTGAAAAATCTCTATTGCATACTTGCCTTGATTGGCTGCTTCATTTACCTGTCTACCTTTCTGTACATTCATATTAAATTTTATGGTGGTCACAATTTCAAATAGGATTGGCTTTCAAAAACTTACTTTTTATGACAAAGATTCTAGTAATGAAGTTGTTAATTGGCTAACTTTAAACAAATCTCAAAGTGCAGCCTAATTTATATTCAATTCTAAATTCAATTATTGAAAAATCCTCAAATTGCCAATGAATACATTAATATTTACATTTATTGTATTTGCTTAGCAGGTGCTTTTAAACAAAAGTGACTTACAAAGGGTGTCAACATAATCAACCAACATCATGATATATAAATAAAATATGATAAAATATCAATGCACTAACTTGTTAATGTACTTGTAAGTAATTGATTAAAAATAATGAAAGAGTACTGAAATAGGTAAGTCAATGTTTTATCTTGGGTAAACTAAATGAGTGCCGTGTTTAGGAAGGCTTAGTTTTGTTTTTGGTAAAATGCTTTAAAGAAGAATTAATAAAAAATATATCAGACTTCTATTTTTCAAAATTGTGTTTGTCCACAGAATTTGACTAAAGGGTATTTATACAGTAAGTGACAAGAATATAAACATCTGAAGGTGAAACTAAAAGAAATTAGTTATAGTAAACTCTGGATGTTATCCTTTTTTAAAATTCTGTAAACATAAATTCCAACCAGCAGCTGATGTTCAGATAGTTTCTTATATGGAAGTTGAGCAAATTTTTCAATGATTAATTTTATAAAAAAAATAGCTGTCCACTGCGGCTTCATCTTCATAGGAGTGAAACAGGACAGTGAGACGGGCACTGCCTGGCTCCCTACTCCTGACGTCATGCTTCCCCCTCCCCTTGGACCACAGTCTCTGTCTCAGATTAACGCGAATATATCACTCCTGCAAGCAAACTATGATTCTTAGCACTATGAGAGAAGTCACAAGATCAACTGGAATGTTCAAGCAAATTATAGAAAAAAAGTAGTTCTCTTGTTCACTAGCTAAGAGGAGGTAAGGAAAGCCCCAAGGCTGTCACATGAGTAAGGAGGGCCCTGTCCCCCTCCCCTCGGCCTGCTGCATGTCTATCGGATTCGTGCAAATAAATCGGTACTGTAAGCAAACTATAATACATAGTGCAATGAGAGAAGTCACAAAATCAACTGGAATGTTCAAGCAAATTATAGAAAAGAATCCGATCTAAATCTGTTAAGTAGTTCTCTCATGAAAAGTGGACAGACATACAGACAGACGTTGGATTTTATATATAGAGAGATGTCAAAGATGTTCAGGAGACAAGTGGCTACAAGAGGCACTAATTTGATATACAGTAATTTGGCTTTTCATGTTATCCAGGCCCATTATATATAATATACGGTATACACACACATGCTGAGGTGATACATAAGTTAAAATTCCAACTTGTGTAGGTCAATATATATACTAATTATATAATGAAACAATTTCAATCATATATGATGATGCACTCAATCCAGGGAAGACATTATCATCCTAAACACTAAGAAGAAAAAAACATTAGTAATGGCCAAGTGAAAACAATTATAGCAGCTAATTAAAAAGTAATATAAGAGAGCGATATGGAATGACCTCAGAAGCAATTACCACAAGATTATGCAATGCAGCAATAATGCATCTTCAGCTTTGATTTAAATACTGAGTCTGATTGGGCTTCTCTAATATTGGTTGTAAGTAGACCGTTTTAGAGTTTGTATGACTCTTAGCTAAAGGCTCTGCCTCCAACACTACTTTTTTCATCCTCACCTCAGAATTATTAGGAGATCACAATGTAAACTGTGTAAGAAATCAACATATTAATTGAAGAATGAAACTAATCTTCTACTAGGACAAGCTTGATAAACCTCTTTGAGTAAGAAACCAGGCAGGAAGAAACCTGTTAATTGTGTCTTTACTTATCCCTTCAGCAAATACCAATTTACATAACAGTGCTGATTAATAAAAATCTATTCTATTACACTCTTGTTCTTCTTATATCCTTTAGGTTAAGCTATTATCCTTGAAATCTCTGTGTATATGATAACTGTCCAGTCTTGTTTATAGAACATCTGCTCATCTCTTAATTATCTGCTAGTACATTGTGTGGATTACATCAACCTTCCTCCTAGTACATTCTTGTATTTTATTCGCTTAATAATCTCCATGACATTTCTAAAACAAATTGTGATATATTTCAATATGCATGACAGACTAACATACTAAACTGTTGCTACCTCCAAATTATTCTCTCACAATACCTTGGGGTACTGTTGTAGTTATTCTTTGCTGAAGTGTTTTAAATTAACTGTAGAGTAGTAAGTGAATTATTCGAATACCCTGGCCATGACACCTAACACTAGTCGATTCAGCTTGATCTAAATGAATGAACCAAATTTTCTAGCTTGTGCATTTTAATAATCCATCTTAATTGTACAATAATTCTAAGCTGTAGTAAACAGGTTTAAGAAAGTACAGAAATGTGAACACTGAAGACTAAATCAGTGTTAAAGATATCACCATGGATTCAGATGGATTCAACAGAACTGCAATTCAAACCTCTTAAGATCCCTTACTAAATTAATAATTTTTTTTCTCGCTCTTAATGAAAAGCAGGTTTTTACATTGTTTTTTTAAAAACATGGAATGCCACTTTAAACTTAAATGGCATGATCTTGAAAGAGTACAATCAGCTGAAATTCAAAGTTCACCTAAATGTGTATGAAAAATGAAAATTGAGCACATAGATCTACAATAAAACTTCTAAGTATTAACAACCTAATGTTTCCATACTTTTAAACATTAACAGTGTTCTTTAAATGTGAGAAACTTTTTTTGTTATTCAAAAACAAAAGAGACAAGGCTTCTTTTCTCTTTTGCTGGTGTGAGGGACAACTGGCATCCTTACTCAGCCAGGACGCCCTGAAAATGGAAGGACCAGGGAGGGAACATGCACAAGGCATTATCTCACACAGATTGCTAGATGACAGCCCCTCTGGGTTGCAGCAGTGCCTCAGATTCCCACAAGCCATACTGGGAAATGGAGTTCTTTGACTCAGCCCTGTTGAGTTCCATGGGTGCCGGCAGAAGGTACTGCAGGGACTATGGAGCTCTACTTCATGGGGCTTCTGCCTCACTTGGAAGTGCTTTCAGACCATGTGTACAGAACACTGGCAGTACTTCTGGGTGATAGAATAAAGGAGCTGCTTGCCTCAGTTCCAAGAGCCAGAGTCAGGAGGAAGGTAGACAAAGCTTGCAAGGAGGAGTGCAGGAGGCATTGACCATTGGCAGAGGGAGAGGAAGAGTGCAGTATTGCACTTTATTGCTGGTACTTTGTACTGTGACTGTGCTGTGGGAAATGCTTCATAGGGAAGAGTTTCCCAAAATTAAATCCTTTTATACTTGTGTCCGAGCTTTTGTGACAGGTGTTTGGGTACCTGGAACACCCCCTGGTGTCTACACTGGATTCTATTAAGAAAGCAAATGGCTTTAAGAAATGTTAAAATCATAAATCTCCTGATAAATGTTCCCACTGGATAGATTAAACATAGTACTTATTCTCCAAAATAATGTACATCAATTTATTTCAAAATTAATAGTCAAGATTTATCCACTCTTACTGTATGTTATGGTGATTTTTCATTAAAGAGTACCTAGGCCTACTCCAGAAGAACAATGTCCATGTCATCTCACACAATTAATGTTACTTTTAAATTTGTTACATATTCTATATGATATGATGTTAAAAGTAGTTTTCATTCTTAAATAATTTAAATTCTTCAAGATATTGTTTTATTACCCTACTAGCAAAATACCCGCGCTTCGCAGCGGAGAAGTAGTGTGTTAAAGAGGTTATGTAAACATTTATATACATATACATAAACACATAAATATACATATCTATCTATCTATCTATCTATCTATCTATCTATCTATCTATCTATCTATCTATCTACATATACACATATCAACATATATATACACATACATATACACACATACATACACACAAACATATACATATATACATATACACATACATGCATACACATACATATATATATATATATATACACACATACATACATACATACACACACACACATATATATATATATATATATATATATATATATATATATATATATATAGATAGATACACATACAGACACATATATATACATATACATATTTACATATCTACATATATATATATATACATATCTACATATATATACACATATAAATATACATATCTACATATATACACATATATATACATATCTACATATATATATATATATATATATATATATAGACATACATATATACATACATACATTCACATATATATATATATATATATATATATATATATATATATATCTACATATATATTGTGGCGACTGGCTCGGACACAGACAGGCAGACACGTTCATGTCACCCAACACATGTTTATTTACAATATATACATTGTCCATACTGTGCTCACAAGCCCCAAAGACCTGGCCACACAACAATGCCTTCTCTCTCTTCAGGCCGCCTCCTTGCCATCCTCCCGACGTCATCTTCCTTCCTCCCGACTCTTGTCAATGACTGGAGGGAGGCGGCCCCTTTTATACGCACCCGGATGTGCTCCAGGTGCTCCCCGGCAATCTTCTACCGGCACTCCCCAGTGTGGCGGAAGTGTCGGCTGTGTACCCGGAAGCACTCTGGGTGTCCCTTCTTCTCTTCCCCCCAGCACTTCCTGGTGTGGCGGAAGCGCTGGGGTCCAGGGTCCCCAGGGCATCAGGGCACCCCCTGGCGGTGGCCACGGGCCCCTACAGGGTAGAGCTTCGAAGCTCTGTACCCGTGGCCCCCAATACAACCAGGGAGGACGCCCCCTCGTGTCCTGGAGGAGGCACAAGCCCTCCTCCACTCCTCCTGGGCGTCCTGGCTGGGCATGGACGCCCGCCGGGTACCACAATATATATATATATATATATATCTAAATATAGAGCCAAATCCCTGTGCTTCGCAGCGGTGAAGTACTGCTGTTAAATTTTTATTAAGAAGAAAAGAAAACCTTTTTAAATTGAGGGAAAATATACCAATAACAATTTGTTAAGGATCTGTTTTTTTGTGACGCTGCCTTCACACAGCTGTTTTATAAATGAACGCCATATAAGGCCGTCCTTTCTCCTTGCTTAGCGGTTCTGTATTCTTTTATTATTCATATATTACGATTGTTATAGTTATTGTGTAGCTATTTGAGACTCACTTTTCTGTTCAGGTACCAATTTCCTTTATGTAGTCCACGGATTCTCCGCTATTTTTTGTTCGTTTATTACAATTATAGTTATTTATTGATTCCCTTCTTTAGCTGACTGCCTGCTCATATAAGGCGCTCTGTTGTTTTTTTGTGAAGCAGCCTTTACACAGCTTTTCCGCGGCTTAATAAACAAACGCCATATAAGGTCTTCCTTTTTCCTTGCTTCGCCAAGGAAGCAGCCTTTTTATTTAATCCACGGGATCTCCTCTGTTTTTTTGTTCGTTTATTACGATTGTTATAGTTCTCTTCCGCTGTTTAATAAACAAACACCATATAAGGTCTTCCTTTTTCCTTGCTTCGCCAAGGAAGCAGCCTTTTTATTTAATCCACTGGGTCTCCGCTGTTTTTTTGTTCATTTATTACGATTGTTATAGTTCTCTTTGTATACCACGTTGTCAGTTCAGCACTCTGGTTGTAATATGACCAAGCCGTGCAAGCTTACTGTTGATAATGCAACGTATAGTTGTACAGGAGAAAAGCAATCTTGCCTCAAATCAATGGCAACCTTTTGTAGGCCTATAAACTTAATTTAAACTTACGGTTTACACCGTTCTTTGTTTCCGCAGTAGCTGCACTTATGAATATGCTTGTATGCGTCACTCGGTCGCTTCTTATTGTTTCGCTGCCTTCTCAATTGTGTAATGAATGTTTTCTTCAGCGCTCTTTGGGGCTCTTCCTTGTTTTGTATGTACTGCGTTCACAGTCAGTTCACGTGATTACATGGGTGGTGTGATGACGCGATACGCAACTCCACCTCCCACGGCCATGGAGGTGCACTCTATTACAGTATATGGACAAAAAAGAGGTTCCAGTTATGACCATTATGCGTAGAATTTCGAAATGAAACCTGCCTAACTTTTGTAAGTAAGCTGTAAGGAATGAGCCTGCCAAATTTTAGCCTTCCACCTACACGGGAAGTTGGAGAATTAGTGATGAGTGAGTCAGTCAGTCAATGAGTGAGTCAGTGAGGGCTTTGCCTTTTATTAGTATCTATCTATCTATCTATCTATCTATCTATCTATCTATCTATCTATCTATCTATCTATCTATCTATCTATCTATCTATCTATCTATCTATCTATCTATCTATCTATCTATCTATCTATCTATCTATCTATCTATCGCAAAGTTAACTGACTGACTCACACACTCATCAACAAAAACACTATTTACCGTTCAGTTAAAAAGCTGAAATTTCACAGGATGATACATCCAGGGCAGTATGTATCTGCTAAGAAAGGACATTTTGATAAAAATTTAAACACCCCTCCCCCCCATTATAATGGTTATATTAAATAACTTCAAATGTCAAAAATGCTTTGATGGATTTGCTTGAAATTTTGTAACATTATAGAAAAATGAAAATTAGTCAACACTTTTTTTATTTGTTGATAATTTTTTATTTTTTGATATCTATAAACCTCTTATGCACTAATGGTTTTTTTGCCATTATTTCTGCTTTTGATTGACTTGTGGGTTTTTTGCAGCATACACAAACATCTTTAAAATTTTGCATTGTCCCACCGGCAGGGCATTGCGAGCATACAGTAAGTAGTTAAAATTATGCTATGTATATGTTCTGCGTTGCACTGAGAACGGAATTTATGCAAATAAAAAGCGCAGCTGAAGTGAATTGCGGCCCACCAAAATAGCACCTCTAGCCAACATGGAAGACGGACGATTGAAGACAGGCAGTGTGCGGGAGAGGAAAAAAGGCACACGCTCATGGTGTGTAATGGAAAACAAAAGTTTGGCAAAACCCAAGGAAGATACGAAGATTAACAAGCATTGTTTCCATTCCTCTTTGTCAACCTCCACCTTCTAGTCACAGTGCTGGAAACAAACAGGATAGGAGACAAAGCAAAGCCCTGGTGGAATCCCACACCCACTGAAAACAGTGCTGATATTTTTTCAAGTATGTTGACACAGCCTCTCACTGTGATTATACGGAGACCAAATAGCCCTTATTAGGGCCCCCGGAACCCCATACTCTCCCAGCAGCTCCACAGAATCATACAAGGAACATGGTCATATGCCTTGTCTAAATCCACAAAACACATGTAAACATCTGTCCCACTCCAATTTAATCACAGTGCTGCACACTCAAAAGGGGGAAATGTCAGTCTTAGATAGTACCTCATGAATTTCTAACGGGGAAATGCTCCTCAATGTAGATTGCCCTTACAGGCAAGTACCAGACTCCAAAAAGGGGTGAGCAATGTAGAGTGGGCTGTACTGGAAAGAAAGAAGCTGTGGGGAAGCAGCCATAAGAGGTGGATAATTGTGCAGCAGGATTCTTGGGTGGAATTTTTCTCCGGGAAGTAGACATGCTCCGAGGCTGGAACATCAGAGCAGATTTGAGGGATTAATGTTAAAGTGCTCTGGGGTTAGAACCGTAGAGCAGGCTGCAAAGACATTCATGGTATGGAGTGGGGTGGTCCAGGATTGGAACAGTGGAGCCGGTTACAGAAATATTTGCAGCGTGCTCTGTGGTTGAAACAATTAAATCTCCTCCTAACGGAAGGTAACAACTTGATGTAAAGTGCTCATTACAGTTTTTCCCATTTTTTGATTTATAATACATGGGTCATTGGTTCAAACTCCAATAAATCTTTCTGCTGTTTATTTCCATTACCCCATTATGGAGGTTCACCACAATATACACTCAAATTTCACATTATTACTATTGATTACCCATTTCATTTCAAAAGAATACACTTTTGCAGTGACCATCAAAAAAAGCCAAGTCAATAGGAAAAGCAAAAAAAGTAGAAATTGATCTGATGCAGGAATGTTTTCCTCATGTGCATTTGTGTATAACATGTTCAAGAGTATGCGACTTCAGTGCCCTATTAATAAAATAATTATTATTATTACTCCTCTGACACCTTTATTCAAGGAACCTTGCATCATCTGAGATACAACTGGTTACATTTCTTTAGTTTATTTTGTTCTTAATAATATTTTGGAATAATCTCAATATATTAAAGGACAAAACACCTGAGGCCTCATGTATAAACGGTGCGTACGCACAGAAATGTTGCGTACAAACGTTTCCACGTTCAAATTGCGATGTATAAAACCTAAACTTGGCATAAAGCCACGCACTTTTCCACGGTACCTCATACCCTGTCGTACGCAAGTTCTCCGTTAGGTTTTGCAGACTGGCGGCACCCAGCGTCAAAGCAGTGCTACTGTTCCTGTGTGGTCACCCTTTCTTTCTTAGATCCACATTCCTGACGCGGCTTTATAACTACACTGAAACTAACTGCATATTGTTTATTAGTGTAATGCATCTGATTGTAATTAACCTGCAGCAATATAATGGTCCAGGGAATAGCCATAGTATTCCAAATACCATAACTGCTTTAGCGTTGTTACTCTCAATGCATCTTCTTCTTCTTTCAGATGCTCCCGTTAAGGGTTGCCAAAGCAGATCATCTTTTTCCATATTACTCTCACTGCACCACTCGGAGTATTTATATCACTGTATCTGAGTGGGGAATCACAGCAGCAGCTAATTGGAAAGAGAATTATCGGTATACAGCTTGAAGCAGACGCTGCCTCAGCCACGGCAAAACATTTCAGAGACTTTCCTGTACAGACTTCGCAGTTTAGAAAAAGTTTCATCCCAAGAACTGTAAACGCACTCAATCAGTCCATCAAGTGCTCCTTGTAGAACTGTTTGTACTTATAAGTACAATTACCTCACTGTAAACTTGCACTACAGTTATAATATTGCACAACCTGCGCCACTTTATAAAGTGCATATTTACATATGATGACGATATAATTTTTAAGATGAAATGCAGCAAAATATGTTGATTATATTATACAAATAAAACTTTAACTTCATTTAAATAATCTGTATTGTTAATAATTAAACATGTTAAGGACACGGTGCAGCAGCGCTAGCTAGTTCAGAGATTGTTCCTGCATTGCGTTGTATTCTTGCTGGTGCTGACGCGACACTGGAAGGATAGACGAATAGAATAATTAAACATGTACTACGAAGATATTTCAATGTTCCTTAAAAGTTTTGAAGAATCTGCGTTTTGAAACTTACAAATGGCTTCACGTCTATTACAGAGCTGATTGTGTGGCGATTGGGTATTTGGAGGAAGAAAAGTAAGGACAGAAATTGGAGGTTAGTACGTTTGAAAGAGACAGTACTTCTGTAATAAATTATTTCATCGATGGTCGCGCATGGCGCAGCAAGCCTCTTGCGTGAGACATGAACAAGCACTGCACCACCGTGTTCCCTTGTTTAATAACATGCTTTCATTCCTATCATCATGAAAAAGATATCACGTATACATCTCAGTATTTTAATTATTCAGAGAGCTGTAATATCATGAATATAATGGATTATGTGTGCTGTCTGAGAAAGAGAAAGCCCGTTTAAGAAGCAGGTAGTGATTAACACACATAGAGCACATAGAAGATCAAATACAGAACAAAGCATTTAACGTGCTACTTTAGTTACAATGGGATTTGAGAAACTAGTAAATTAAACGATTTTAAGATGAAGTTTATGATGTTCTACTTTAATGGCAAAATAAACTAAGTGATTAAAGTGGAAATTTCGAGATTAAAGTTGACATTTCGTGCTTTTTTCCCCACTGTGTGCCTATTTATTTTGTCTGTACCCTAACAAGCTTTCATATGACACTCAGACGGTAGGCTACGACTCGACTTTGATATGTGATTTCTTTTTTATTTCGGGCACTGTGCGACTTTGTGAACTTGAGCTTTCGAGTTTCTCTGACACTCTGTCACTTGATCAACTTCCTTTTGTTGATTATACCACTGTTTAAACCAACAAATAGTACGTTTTTCCTTTGCCTTCACTTGGTATTCGTTGAAATTCTTATATTTTCCCCTGTGCTTTTCCCATTGTCTTTTCACAGAAGGCTATTTATATTGATTTGCATATTCAAAGAGACGTAATTCTGGGAGGAGTTGGGGCGGGACAGAAGGCGCGTGCACGTGCGTTACTTTTCATGCTGATCGGGATTTATGTAGCGGAACGTACAGATTCCTGCATCTGGATTTTTCTGTGCGTACGCACATTCCCGCTTTTGTGCTTACGCCATGTTATAGTGTGAGTTCTACGCACGGTGTTATACATGAGGACCCTGGTGTCTATGGATGGGTGCAACATTGTCTGGTGTCCAAAAGAGTAAAAGGGTGCAGTGTCTGCTGAAAAAAGGCAACAAGAAGCACAAAGAAAGTCAGATGTACAGTACTGTAAGGGCTAGAATGTCAAATGAACAAAAACAAGACATACAAAGAGAGAGGGATGCAAGAGCTAGCATATCTAGTGAAGAGAGGTTCCTAAATGCACAACATGATCGAAACAGACAGACTTATCATTGTATTATTGTGCCCATTTTAATAAATGGGCATTTTGCTGTGCTGGTTAGATTAAGTCATAACAACCTATTTTGGGTCTATTCTTACCAAGAGTTTTCTTTTGTACTTCTTTGTAGAATGCATACGAAGTATATAGGTCCCCAATTGATCTAGGTCAGATACAGATTTCTCCCAGCTCTTTAATAACAGCTGTTGGGTCCAGACATTTAATTTCTGGAATCGGGGTAACTGGAATTTTGCTTGCCTTTCCTCCATTGACTACTGTCTTAGTGTATGTTGTAGCAGTTAAGGCTTTTGTCCGCCTCTTCAACCCTCAGGTACCACTCCAGACACCAGGTAATAGTACAAAACTCTTTTATTGTACTACAGTACAGTGCACCAAGCACCCTCCACTCCACACTACTCATATAACTATCACAATACTACTCACAATAATACTCTTTCTCCTCCTCGCCCAGACACTTAGCCACCCTACCTCCCAGCTCAGCTCAGTGTACTGGGCTTTCCCAGAGTCCTTTATACACCCTGACCCATAGGTGTTCCTGCCCAACAGTCCACAGTTCGTTATTCCTTCCGGGTCAGGGTAAACAGTCCTTATCTTCAACCTGGAAGCACGTCATCTCTCCTGCTCACACGACCAGGACGTACTTCCAGGTTATAGGGCACACATAAGTCCACGGGCTTCCCGACAGCGGCTCCCAGTGGTCCCCAAGGTATCCAGCAGGGCTGTGTATACAGACTACGTAGTCCATGAGGCCCTGCTGGAACTCGGGGCATGTCCATGCTGTTGGGAGAGCTCCTCCTGGCGGCCTGGGGGTGAGGGCCGGAATAGGAAGCTGGCAATCCACCACAATGTTTATATTACTATTTATATACATTATTACTATCAGAAGAATTACATACAATAAATGCTTACAAATATGCAGTAGGTATTGTACAAGAAAACTCTGCTGAACTGTGATTTGAATTATAGTTGATGATGCTACCAGATAAAAATGTAATGGGTTTCAGCTAGTTTTATACATATAACATATGCAGCTAACAGTTGTTAAAAAATTAAATCTCCAGTTCTGGCAGTGCAATTTTTTAATGTGCATTGTCAAAGGTTCATTCAGTTATGCCTACAGGGACTAAAATAAAATCATTTTCAGGCAATGATGTCAGAATGAAACAAAGGAAGTCACATATCTGTCTACTTCCTCTGTAGATCTGATGTTGCTGACCTGCAAGAAGATTATTAATCCCAGTCTGACTCCTCCCTGCTCTCCGCTTTGATCCAAGCTCACAGCAACTTCAATTTTAAAGGATTGCAAGCACATCTTTCTTTGTATGATGATCACTTGGTAATATTTCTGTTTTGCCTGGTGCAAGCAGTGTGCAATTGCTCTCACAAACTTCTATAGCTTTATCTTCATTAAATGTCATACTTCCTTTGGCAACCTCAATTCTTTTCAGATTTTTCTGATTTTGGTTTCAATCACAGTATTCAATTCTTCATTGTTTATTATTACATTTTAGAGTGTCCATTATGTAAAATATAATTTTAGTAATAATTCATTGTGCTCCAAGAAGACATCTCATGGTATAGTTCAAACTCTGTTGCTCTGGAAATATGCACACTAGATGATGTAAAATCAATTTAGTTCAGTCTAGAATGTGCACGAAGCACCAAGAAATATGTTGCATAAAACTTGTTTTTATTTTCTTTACAGTTTGGAAAATCTGTTAATAATTTTCACATACTGTAGGGTATGTATGATTAGTGTCATTTACTGTCAGGTTGTTATTAGCATTTATCATAAGTCAATGATTTTTAAGAGGTTTAAAAATTAACATGATTTGAATAGTGTCCTCAGTCATATTGGTGACAGTTGTGATGCACCATGGAACAATAAGGGGCAGGATGTACAGTCATTAAATACAGACAGTATGAACAAAAATGCACTAAAAATGTCAACAGTTTGTTTCAGGAACCAGTTTAATAAAAATTTCAAGAAAATTAAATTTTGGGAAGGAGATATTGTTCATGTATAACCTTTAAGAAAAAAGGAAGTCTGAAACAGGGACAACTTTTTTCGATAGTTTGAGACTACAGTATATTTCAGAAATTAATTACACAGTATCTGGTTTAATAAAGATGCACTGTACTGCAAAGAACAAGAGCACATTGGGCTGTAACATTACAAGACAAAGTGTGACTATACGGGTTCGCTCCATGCTCCCATCCGACTTCTGGGAGCTCCTGAACCAGACAACATCGGTAATGTCACTGATGAGCTAGACAGTGAGGCACAACAAAGCAAGGGGATGATGCAAAAAGTACAAAGTGGTTTTATTAAAATCAGCAAAATCAAAACAGTTCAAATAAATAGTGCAGTGCTTTAAATATAAGTCACTAGCAAAACACCCGCGCTTCGCAGCGGAGAAGTAGTGTGTTAAAGAGGTTATGTAAACATATATATACATATACATATCTACATATACACATATCTACATATACATATATATACATATATATATATACATATACACATCCACACATACAGTAATCCCTTCTCCATCACGGGGGTTGCGTTCCAGAGCCACCCGCGAAATAAGAAAATCCGCGAAGTAGAAACCATATGTTTATATGGTTATTTTTATATTGTCATGCTTGGGTCACAGATTTGCGCAGAAACACAGGAGGTTGTAGAGAGACAGGAGCTTTATTCAAACACTGCAAACAAACATTTGTCTCTTTTTCAAAAGTTTAAACTCTGCTCCATGACAAGACAGAGATGAAAGTTCCGTCTCACAATTAAAAGAATGCAAACATATCTTCCTCTTCAAAGGAGTGCAGAGTCTGTCAGAGAGATAGAGGAAAGCAAACAAGCAAACAAATCAATAGGGCTGTTTGGCTTTTAAGTATGCAAAGCACCGTGGCACAAAGCAGTTGAAGGCGGCAGCTCACACCCCTTCCGTCAGGAGCAGGGAGAGAGAGAGAGAGAGAGACAAACAAAAATCAATACGTGCCCTTTGAGCTTTTAAGTATGCGAAGCACCGTGCAGCATGTCGCTTCACGAAGCAGCTGCACAAAAGGTAGCAACGTGAAGATAATCTTTCAGCATTTTTAGACGAGCGTCCGTATCGTCTAGGTGTGCAAACAGCCCTCCTGCTCAATCCCCCAACGTCAGGATCAGAGAAAGTCAGCGCAAGAAAGAGAGAAAAGTAAGTTGGGTAGCTTCTCAGCCATCTGCCAATAGCGTCCCTTGTATGAAATCAACTGGGCAAACCAATTGAGGAAGCATGTACCAGAAATTAAAAGACCCATTGTCTGCAGAAATCCGCGAACCAGCAAAAAATCTGCGATATATATTTAAATATGCTTACATATAAAATCCGCGATAGAGTGAAGCCGCGAAAGGCGAAGCGCAATATAGCGAGGGATTACTGTATATATATATATATATATCTATACTAATTAATAAAAGGCAAAGCCCTCACTGACTCACTGACTGACTGACTGACTGACTCATCACTAATTCTGCAACTTCCCGTGTAGGTGGAAGGCTGAAATTTGGCAGGCTGATTCCTTACAGCTTACTTACAAAAGTTAGGCAGGTTTCATTTCGAAATTCAACGCGTAATGGTCATAACTGGAACCTCTTTTTTCACAATATACTGTAATGGACGGCAGCTCGATGGCCGTGGGAGGAGGAGTTGAGTGTCACGTCATCACGCCTCCCACGTAATCACGTGAAAAGACTGTGAACGCAGTAGGGACAAATGAAGGAGGAGCCGCAAACAGCGAAGAACAAAAAATTCATTAAACAATTGAGAAGGGAGCGAAACAATAAGAAACGAGCGAGTGAAGCATACAAGCATGTTCATAAGGGAAACAAAGCATGGTGTAAAACGTAAGTTTAAATTAAGTTTATAGAAACGCTCCCGC
>NC_041397.2:186395167-186397667 GCF_900747795.2 Erpetoichthys calabaricus | reverse complement strand
TATATATATATATCTGTATGTGTATATATATATATGTGTGTATATATATATATATATATATATATATATATATATCTGTATGTGTATATATATATGTGTGTATATATATATATATATCTATAATAATAAAAGGCAAAGCCCTCATTGACTGACTCACTCACTCACTGACTGACTGACTGACTCATCACTAATTCTCCAACTTCCCGTGTAGGTGGAAGGCTGAAATTTGGCAGGCTCATTCTTTACAGCTTACTTACAAAAGTTAGGCAGGTTTCATTTCGAAATTCAAAGCGTAATGCTCATAACTGGAACATATTTTTTGTCCATACACTGTAATGGAGGAGGCGGAGTCACGTATCGCGTCATCACGCCTCCTACGTAATCACGTGAACTAAAAACAAGGAAGAGATTTACAGCACGAGTCACACGCTGGAACGAAGGTAAATGACGTTAATTTTTGACTGTCTTTTAATACTGTGTAAGCATACATATTAACACATGTGCAATTAAACGTGTGCATTTACGGGGTGATTTCTCAGGCTTAAAAGCTCACCTTTTATCAAACGCGGGAACAAAGGTAACTGACGTTGTTCACTGTCTTTTAATACTGTGTAACCATACATATTAACACATGTGCAATTAAACGTGTGCATTTACGGGCAGATTTCTCAGGCTTAAAAGCTCGCCTTTTACTAAAAAGGTAAATGCAAAACTATTTTCAATCAGTTTATTGAAACGCTCCCGTTAAGGATTGCAATAACATATTTGCGAGATAAAAGAACGAAGTAGGGGGAAATGGAGGAAGAGCCGCGAACAGCTAAGAGCAAAAAATTAATTAAACAATTGAGAACGGAGCGAGTTAAGCATACAAGCATGTTCATAAGGGAAAGAAAGCACGGTGTAAAACGTAAGTTTAAATTAAGTTTATAGAAACGCTCCCGCTGCGGATTGCAATAACATATTCGCGAGATAAAACTTTAATGAGAAGACACGAGGTATAAACGAAACACATGCCGTGGCGCAACGTTAGGGGCAACAGTTTCAACCATTCTATGATCTGCTTCTCGCAACTGAAAGACGGCACATGGCGGATGTTAGCCGACTTGCTGACCGCAACGTTAGGGGCTTCAACTATGGCGCTGACGCCACATCTCAGTGCCAACACTTTGCAGACTCTACTTAAAAGACACGCCCTCCTCACTGGACAGTTAAAAAGACCAATCAAACTAACGATGACATCAAGTATTACCCAATCAAAAGTAGGAAAGGAGGCATCTTCATAAAATGCGTGTGGGATGATTTGCATGAGACGCTGCTTTAAAAAAAAAATTATAAAAAAAATACGGGATAAATCCCGTCCAGTATTGATTCAAAACGGGAAGCGCAATTTCATTCTCAAACGCGGCACGATTCCGTATTTTAAAGGACGGGTGGCAACCCTACAGTGCCAGGTAACCACCCATACAATCACATTGTGATTCAGACTAGGAATGCAATGAATGTAATTACCCCGATCTACATCCAAGGCGAAAGTCTTGCAACATTCAAAGATGATGGTTTGGGATTAGTACACCATACAACATAAAAGAGCTTATGAAGCCTTGAACCGAAAAAAGCAAGATCTCAGAGATCATAAAAAAAAAAATAGGAGGTAATGTCGTTTTACTCGCTTTAGATTTTAGTCAAACATTACCAGTTAGTCCACAAGGGAGACCAGCACATCAACTCAACGCGTGTTTCAAATCCATGCTTCTCCCACGCTCGGTTATATGTCGCGTGTTCTCGGGTAGGTGCAACAAAAAATGTATACATTTAAGCATGTAATGGGCAAACAAAAAATTAGGTATACCCGAAGGCACTGCAGTAGTACTTAATGTAACTTTACTTCTTAAATGTTAATGTTTTACTGTTTAATAATTTATACGGTTGTTATATGTTGTTCAAATTCTTTTATCAAAATACCAATGACAGCGCAATGCACGATAACATGGAGTGAATACACCATACGCATCCGCCCACGGCTGCCCTGCTGTGCGCAGATAGGAGTTGATTCTACAATAAAATAAAATAAAGATAAAAAGAGTAAAACAATCATCACCCATAAAGCGGATAGTAGACGTGACGTACTATATGTGTACCACATTTCAAGTGTATAGGTGAAACCGTTTGCGAGCTACAGGTCATTTAAAATCCTGGATAGACACACAAATTGCCACGGTAGCAAATTACAGAAGAACATTTTACTGTTTAATAATTTATATTTATATGAAATGTGCTTCTTATATATTACTTCATATTCTCATATGATACTGATGTTAATGTTTATATTGATTTCTGTGTTATTAAAACTGCATGTATGTGTGTATATGTATATATATATCCATCCATCCATCCATTTTCCAACCTGCTGAATCCGAACACAGGGTCACGGTGGTCTGCTGGAGCCAATCCCAGCCAACACAGGGCATAAGGCAGGGAACCAATCCTGGGCAGGGTGCCA